>NW_024003726.1:1179802-1183249 GCF_014805625.2 Glossina fuscipes
TCTTGGCGTTTCCTTTCTAATTAAAGTAATAAATGGTGCTATTGACTTGCCTTCATTACTTGGTGAAATAAGCTTTAATGTCCCTAACCGCTTCTCTAGGCACTTTATCTTGGTTAAGCTTACTCAGTGTAAATTTAATTATGAGCTGTTCAATCCGCTCAGAGTCGTTTACAAGAACCTAAATGACGTCTACCACTTATTCTCGTTATCGGACTCTTTAAAGTCTATTAAAGCAACATTGCTTAATACGCGCGATTTACCTATGTCGTATTTAAACTAGCTTTTATCCTTAAAAAGTCGTTACGTTTCGAAAGTGAATTATTGTCAATTTATTATCGGTTGCCAGGATTATGCATGTTTGCGATGGCTTAGGGGTTCATTTGCAATTTGGTCCTGTACCGGTTGTAAGTGTGCTCCTATGCTGATAGTGTACATGCTTTTTTTCTTTTTTCTTTTTCTTTTTTTTTTTTCTTCTTATTTGTTTTATTATGCTTATACTCAATTTTATTGTTAATTAATATAAGTTTTGCATTAAGAGCCAATTGAACTCGACTGTTATTTGTTTAGTTGAGTTTCTAGTATAAGTGGAATAATTAAAATAAATAAAATAAAAAATAAAATAAATAAAATAAAAAATTAAAATATGCGAATGAATAGCTGCTATGCAAATTTTAAGTGCCGCTAAGGTGCCAGGAACGTTTCATCGGCGTACTGATTTTGTGTGCTGAGTTTGGAGGAAAGCCATCTGACTATATCAACTTTAAAACTTAGGGTCTCTATTGATCTTGTCCTTCTTACCGTGAGTTGGAATTTAATATCCATAAATTACTAAAATAGATTGAAGATAACTTTAAGGGGATTGGATAGATGGATATTAAGCTTCTAATACATTAATCAAATTCTTTGAAATTGAAAATACCTGGCTCCTTATGAAACCTTTTCGTTAAATAGGCCTGTTCAGAAGAAACTTTCCAGCGTACTTTTGTGCGGAACGACTTTGCTCTTTTCAACTATCCTGTCATTTCCGAAGCTGAAGTACGAAATGGCTTAATAACATTAAACTCCTCGTATTCAGAAACTCCGTTGTTTTAGGTACTAGGGTTTTCAACTTATCTCTGATTACAAAAAGTATGGAAACTTCGTGCACAAAGTTCGTAATAGGGATTCGATCGATAATTACAAGAGTATTCCTAAACTTAGTGCCTCACCAAAGTTTTTTGACTGCCTAATAGCGCAAAGAGTAATGTTTGGTGTGAAATAATTTACACCCTATGTTCAAAATGAGTGTATCAAAGGACGGTCTGGAGAACACAATGTGTAACATACTTGTTTATATATATTGTGTTTTTATTATGGTTTTTTGATTATACGTCTTTAAAATCAAATGCTTTTTGAGTTACTACTTTGAAAGTTTGTTGAAAATAAACAAGAATTCTTTGGTGTTTAGAGAGAGAATGTATATATTTTTTAAGTTTAATTCTCGGTACCACTATAAATTAGCAATCCTGCCTAAAACATGTAGCCTTTTTGACCAATTCTTGCGCCTAAATTTGAGCTGCAACCCAATGCAACGTGAATGGGGAGACAAATACGATAATTTTCAAGAAACCAATTATTTTTGCATAAAATAATTCTCTAAAACTTTTAAAAAACTTTCATTATGCGACGTTTCTCTAGGCATTTTTAACAGGACTTTGCCACTATGCTATCATTCGTGCAACATGTAATACAGTTATGTGTGGCTATACTTACAAGTGTTTATAATGATATCCCGCTTTACTTCATTTGATTCTTTTTGTTTATTCGCTTTGGATTTTGGTCAGTATGGCAACTTTTCGCTATACATTCCTTTACAATTAGGTTCCTTTGCTAATTTATGGTTATGCTTAAATTTCTTAGTTTATGGTTACGCTTAAATTCCTTAATTTATGATTACGCTTAAATTCCTTAATTTATGCAGTAGAAAGTTACGATCGTAAGCAGTAGAGAATTTTACTATTATGGGGCCATCAAGAGCATATCTATGAAGTCAAGAATTTATTGAGTTACTTGTAAGCCATTCGCAATTGCTAAGTTTTTCTGCTTTAGCACTAGTGAATTAAGCGTTCCAATATTCTTACTGTCGTTTTTAGTTGAGAGACAAGAAATATAAATAACCCTTTTGTTAATATAATATTATCCATATTTTTTTTATTAAGTTCAATGAGTACAGCGTGTTCTTGTTGGTTTTTAAAGTGATCTTTTAAAGTGATCTTTTAAAATTACCTTAAGCGTAGTGAGTCATTGTAAACGAGCTTTCTTTTGTAGAGGAAAAAGAGGGTCTAGGATTATCAGTAATAATTTTTGTCGTTATTATTTAAGAAAAAAGTAACCAGTGCTTATAGATACATAGGCATGGTTTGAGCACAGTGGCCTCTCAAAGTTTACTTAAATGTTAGCCTATACTATTTTAAGTATAGAAATTTTCAAAGTCCAATAAAGAAATTTTCCGGGCAAAACTTAATATAACTTGCACACCGTTGGAAAGGCTATTAATAAAGGATTCACTCTGTGCTAGTTTCACTTTTTCAAGACACATGGTTTGACCACAGTGGCCTTTCAAAGTTTGCTTATATGTTAGTCTATACCATGTTAGGTATAGAAATTTTCAAAGCCCCATTAAAAAATTCTTCGTGCAAAACTTAATATAACCTGCACACCGTTGGAAAGGCTATTAATGGAGGATTCATTCTGTGCTAGTTTCATTTTTTCAAGGGACATAGTTTGGCCACAGTAGCTCCGCAAACTTTCGCTTTATCAACCTCATTTATGGCATAGTGTACAAAACTTTTGGTTTCGAATATTAATTAATTTACATAAAGTCATGTTTTGTTTATAATAATTTGCAAAAAAATCCTCGAAAAGTTCTATTTTACTTGTAATTTGAGTTAAATCCCTCCAAGACTTCGTTTAAAAGGATTCTGTTAACGGCTTTCCAGAGCTCTGCAAAAAATTTTTCACAGAGTTCTATTAAGCCATTAACAGAACTCTGTTAAACGAAATCTCGCAGGGATTTAAGTTAAAATGTAGTTAAAATAGAACTTTTCGAGAATTTTTTTACAAAATATTATAAACAAAACATGACTATGTAAATTAACTAATTTTTGAAATAACAACATTTTTACAGTATGAGGTTGATAAAGCGAAAGTTTGCATAACTACTGTGAGTAAACCATGTCCTGTGAAAAAATTAAACTAGCACGGATTGAATCCTCTATTAATAGCCTTTCTGACGATGTGCAAGTTATATTGTTTTGCTCGGAGAATTTTTTATGAGATTTTTAAAATTACCGTACTTAACATAATATTTTTGTACGAGTACTGTAGCATCGCCTATAGAACGTGTCGAAAGTTTGTACATATACCTGCAATAGTTTATAAGTAACGAGCAAAACATCATTTTTTTTT
>NW_024003726.1:1183259-1241910 GCF_014805625.2 Glossina fuscipes
CCTACATTACGAAAAGGCTGTACATGTGTTTGGTTAGACCCATACTCGAGTATGCCTCAGTTGTGTGGTCTCCTTCATATAGGTGCTACGTAGATTCAATCGAATCTATTCAAAAGCAATTCTTGCTGTTTGTCCTTGGAAATTTGGGTTGGGATCCGATTGCCTCTCTTCCTCCGTATGAAAATAGGTTGCTTTTGCTGTCCCTACCGTCTCTTGAGAAACGTAGATTTGTTCTTGGCGTTTCCTTTCTAATTAAAGTAATAAATGGCGCCATTGGCTCGCCTTCATTACTTGGTGAAATAAACTTTAATGTCCCTAACCGCTTCTCCAGGCACTTTATCTTGGTTAAGCTTAGTCAGTGTAAGTTTAATTATGAGCTGTTCAATCCGCTCAGAGTCGTTTGCAAGAACCTAAATGACGTCTACCACTTATTCTCGTTATCGGACTCTTTAAAGTCCATTAAAGCAACATTGCTTAATACGCGCGATTTACCTATGTCGTATTTAAACTAGCTTTTATCCTTAAAAAGTCGTTACGTTTCGAAAGTGAATTATTGTCAATTTATTATCGGTTGCCAGGCTTATGCATGTTTGCGATGGCTTAGGGGTTCATTTGCAATTTGGTCCTGTACCGGATGTAAGTGTGTCCCTATGCTGATAGTGTAAATGCTTTTTTTCTTTTGCTTTTTTTTTTTCTTCTTATTTGCTTTATTATACTTATACTAAATTTTATTATTAATTAATATAAGTTTTGCGTTAAGGGCCAATTGAACTCGACTGTTATTTGTTTAGTTGAGTTTCTAGTATAAGTGGAATAAATAAATAAACAAATAAATAAATACCGTGAATTGGCACAGCGCTGTTCGTTTCCCCCTCGAAAGCAAGGTCGTTTCGCTAGATATTTCCAAGGCGTTTGACAGGGAATACCATGATCCAAGCTAACTGAATTTGGTGCTGACATCAATTTCGTTCAATTTATGTCGAACTTTCTAAGCAACTAATTGATAGGAGTTGTAACCGACCGGTGTTCCTTAACGATTTACACTCGTTCCTGCCAAATCTTTCCTTTGTGATCATTGGCGACTTACTATGTGTATCAAAAAGGTCCTATTTCCTTCTCCTCCTTTGCAGAATACCACATTCTCTTACTCGTTCCCCTTCAACGAGAGGCAGCGACATACAGAATAAACACTGCATGATAAGAGATACATTTAATAGAGATTTCGCAAAAATATTTGCCTGCGATCAATTAAATAGTGCAAAATTTGACGCCGGCGGAACTCAATGATGTTTTCTAACGCATCGGAAACGCGATGAACAACCTGTTTTTGCTTAAACCTGAGAAGTTTGCACAAAAAAGCCAGCCCCGATAGCACTTGACTTAAGCCAACATTCAGCGAAGACTGCAATATAATTGTAGCCAATAATTTGTCAATAGCCTATCATTCAACTGAGTATTAAAGCCGTGGCCACTCTGGTATCGCTCAGTAAGTTTGTCATTCCGTTTTTTTGAAAGTGTAGTAGAATTTTTCATTCTAATGATTAGTTTTTTTGAAATGGGCACCGTTAGGCCAGAAATACTTATTTACGCAATAATAGCGGAGCTAAGATTTCAAAAGGCTATATTTCTTTACGTCGCTCGGTATTATATTTAAAAGTACTAATAAAATGAGGATGTAACTCAATACCATATGTGCCCTCGTGGCGGACTTAGAGCCCAATGAAGCTTTGCGACCAGGAGTGGCAATTGAGCATGGTCATATAAGTTCGGAATTTAATAAAACTTAACCATTCAGCTCAAGCCGACCTGTAGGGTATTGATTGGCTTCAATAGACTCAGATTTACTCTTGTCAATGGAACAAGTGGTTTCAGTAGGAAGAAACGTCCTTGCCCCGTTAGTGCCTTGAACACCAGGAATGGAATATATAGTATACACACCTAGAGATGGGACGATAACCAATGATACAATGATAATGGCGTGAAGAAGATATCAAACCAAGGCAATAAAAGGGCAATACTCGCTCAAAGAAGTAACAGATTGTATAGGACGTAGCAAATCACCACAACATTGCGAAGGCTAGAAATGGTCAGCGATAAACCATTAGCAGGTAGATTCGCTTTGAACACATATTCAAAGCAGTATCCATCAACAGCTAGGGGATTGTGGATAATTGCGATATTGCTCTGGCTGCAGATAATGATTAAGATATTAAATGGTATATATAAAATAGCATAGTGTCACCTAGGCATATGAAAAGATTTTCCCAAACCATTTTTGAAGCAGACTTCGTAGGAAAATCTGATTACTAGTTGACATAATATGAAAATGACGAATGTTCATTAACAAGCTTGTCAGTTGATACACTTACCGTTCCAGACAATCCTAAGCTTTTAGGAATACAATTCAAAAGGATTTCGAAGTTTCACACGTGTCCTTGGCTATTCCACTTCAACAAAGCGCACCATTGTCCACAGTGCGGTTCCGAAAGTACCTCTTCTATTTTCCCATTTCAGTAGTTTTTATCCAATCAAGCATATTATTATCATTAAACAGTTGCCTCTCTTCCACATCTTCTATCCAAATAGAACGGCAAGTGTTCCTGTAGCGATCACAGACGTGGTTGCAATAATTCCAAATAAGTTCTCTCTCCAGATATTTACGATTTACAATGTTTAAATTCGTGCGAATGAACTTTTCGCTTAAAAATTGTTCGCAATTCTTTTACAGATTCTTAAAAATGGATTGGATTTCGTTTTAGTCTAAACCGGTAAAGTTCTTATATTCAGTAGGGACGAGAACGAACATTTATAGTACCTCAGAATTTTGTTTGCGAAATTAGAAAAATTTGGCCTTAAAATAAAGCCAAATAAATGCATTTTTGGCACAAATAGCGTCACTTGGAAATAACATATACAGAAGCTCTATACGTTTGTCTGAAAAAGAGTTATATGCTCAAAAGAGCGACAAAGGCGGCATCCTTACAAAAATTCGTTGGTATGATTCGTCCAAATTGATGCACGCGCAAAGAAAGATAGATATCGCAAAATTCAATATAGAACAACAAGTGTAATTGTAAATATTATCAAAACCAAAAATTGTCTAAAAGCAGAACAATTATGAGTAAAAGGTACAAATTCTTATGAAGTTACAATCAAGCGAATCAATTGTTCTTCCAATTTAGCACTTGACTTTGCAACCGAGTAGTATTTCAAAAGAAAGCCGTGGCGCTTTGATGCTGAGCAACTTAGAAGAATGAAAAACACACATAAGAAATATAAGCATTACCTTTACATCCTAAATCGATTAACGTTTTCAAACTTATGTGAATCAAGAAAATACTCAGTACTGAATGACTTCGTTCTTAAGAAAGAAAGGTTCTCAGATTTTTATAGATTTTATTTCATAATATTTAACGAGCACCATGTAACTAAATTATTCAGATCAATTTGAAGCTGATGCGATTGTAAATCCAAGGATTTAATTACCGAGGGTAGTACATTAATATATAAATTAAATAAAAGGGGTCCTCAGAGGCTATCTTGAAGGACGGCAGAGGTCACGAGAAATGCATTCGAGGTGATGAAGATAAACAGAACCCTGAATGATCTGTTACGTAGATGAGAACTCATCCATATCACTAAATAGAAATGGACGAAAGAGGACTGAAGTTTGGAGATGAATAAGTTATGGTTAAATAAGTCAAACGTTTTACTAAATCAGTATATACGACATCTGTGCCATTAGAAAAAGTCTTGAAAGCATGGTAAGTAAACTCTGAGACTCGTAGCAGTAAATCTTTCTTTCCATATTGGAATGGAGAAATATATGATTTGATAGCATAACATAAATGCTGATTAACAAGTCGCTTAAACGATTTAAAAATAATTGAAATAGCTCGACAGAGCATATTTTAAGTATGCATGATGGGATCCGACCAGATCCAAGCGCGCAACTATACGTTAGGGAACTCAAACCAAGTAAAACATCGTTTCCTGAAATGAACAAGTTACAAATCGAAAACGACCTTGTTGTGGGATAGGGGTAGGAATAGTTAAAGGTTAAATCACAATAAGCAGTTGAATAATTTCTTCGGGCGTATTCCGCAAAGCGATTTCAGGTTTCAATATCATCAGACAACTCAGGGCCGTTGAAAGGAAGTTGCGACGGATATATGGGTATTTTTGCTTTGGAGTTAACAAACTTATAAAAATATTTATTATCAATAAACAAAGAATATTTTACCAACTAAAGATGTCTGAAATAACTTTGGTGGTTGAGGTAATTAACTCTGTGTCTTGCAAAAGATTAGGGGAATTGGTTGTAAGCAGAGCCACTTTTCATAAATTTTTGAAAAAGTTTATTTTTTCCCATTTTGTCGGATCGGAACGGATGCAGAAATAGGTAGGCTTAATACGTTATAGAACAATGGCACCAAGGTCTAATATTCTAGCAGAAAAATCAAGCATAATGTATGAAAGATGAAATTTAAGCAGTAACATATTGATTTTATTAAAATCCTAATAGTTATTCGACAGAGTTGGATTTGGCAGGCTAAAATAGTTCAATGGACTATTATGCCTGTAAGGAAAGAAAAAGAAAATTGCTGGATAGTACGGATCCTCAGGTAAACTAAAGGGTGGACAGTGGTTTACCGTTCTCTAGGGGAAACTGGTAAAGCAAAAATCTAGCAGTACGGTTGTATTAAAATAAGTCACGATCGAAGTGACTTGTGGGAAATTGAAGTCCCCCAACGCTATGACTATATCAGCAAGCTCAGACTTTTCGGCCAGGTCACAGGTGATCGTAGGCTACTTCCTACATGTAGAAATATCCGCATTTGGGGGAATATAGGAGCTAGTTATATATAACTGTTTGTTGACAATTTTCGACTGAATAGCAATAAATTCAACGTCGGGTAGAGTGGAAAATTCAATAGAATAGGCCGCAATTGCAGTAGATATAGCAATTAGAACACCACCACCAGTGCTATCCAATCGATCGTTTCTGCAGAAGAAGTTCTGACTAATGTAGATTATGTTTTAATAAGGTTCTAGTAATAACCAAACAGAAGAACTCCATGCTCACAGAATTGTGGAAAGCAGAGTAAATCTTTAAATTCAGGCGTCTAAACATTTGGTAAATGAAAGTTGCAGGGCTTGAATAAACATTTCGTTTTTTGAGGGAGAGAGGCGGATTTGTTATTTTTATTAATATTTTTTAAAGATACAAAAAGAGTAGCCTGAATGGCACTGGACTGAATGGGGAGGAGATACTTTTGCCACTTGAGCATAGCTAAAACAAGGACGACTTCCCAGCTTATTTGCAAATTTAGTATTACCAGGTGAGTCCACGATAGCGGAAACGCTAACATTCTTTGTAAGCAAGGATGGAGCGCTGATATGAGTCGACGAATCAGATTTAGGTCAAGGCGATGGTGAAGTACCACATGCTACACTACGACTTTTACAGACTAGGGGAGAAGATGAGTGTTCTACATAACGAGACTCATCGAACAATGTGTTGATTTTCTCAAACTTTCCTCACAAAGTAACGAGATTTTTGCTTAATTCAAAAAACCCGCTCCCTGTCTCCGTGAACGGCTTATAAAAGTCAACATCCTGCTTCCTATAGTCGGGACATTACCAACGTAAGCCTTTCGGAGTATCTAGGACTGAAACTGCAGTACGGCCACTGATACTTGCGCACTTCACGTGATAAAACCCTTCGTAAAGTTCAAAAGTCATGAATCGTTCAGAGCCAGGGCCCGTTATACATGGTGTAAAAAAGCATTCCATGTCAAAAAGTAACAGGCAAGCGAGAGATTGTGCAAAAAACTAAAAGGATTACACGTAAACCTCACTCTAGTAAAGACACAAAGCAAGTCAAGCAAAAAAATTTTAAACAGGCAAGAAATGAATATATCGGCAAAAACATGAATGAAAAAAGAAATGAATATCTCTCTTTGCCTATACAACAGGAATAAGACACGAACGGGTTGCACCATGCGAACTGGCAGAGAAACTTGAATATATTTGTCAATGTCCACGGATAACGTAGGCATTGGTACGATACCTACAGAAGAGAAGAGAAAGGCGCTCTCTTTCTGTAGGAACTCCAGTTGCAGAGAGGATTCGTAGCGCATTTACGTATGCAAACAACCAGTTATGTTTGGCTTATGCAGACGCAACGTATTAAATTAAAAATTTATAGTTAGGTTAATTTAGCTTAGATATAAGTCTTCTCTTCCTTGTTTACATACATACATGCGTAGTACTTGTTTTTAGCATGCTCTCACATGTATTATATCAGCCCTTTATACAAACACAATGTTATTGTTCATTGCAAAAAAAATCAATCAAAAATTCGCGCAATCCCCAAATTCGTATTTCATTCTCATTTTTGAATTTGCAAGCATAGTTCTCAATTGGTTTCATTATTAATTGCAAAAAATATTGATGAAAAAAAGCTTGCATCATACCAAAAACATTGGTGATCGAAATCGATTTTTAAAATACCTTCGCAAACAAAATTGAGTTTTTAACACAATTTTAATGTTTATATCCGAATTTTCCATTTAGGTTTCATTTCTACGCACTATGATTAATCGCGACATTAATACCAAATTTTTCTGTGGTTTGTTAGACCAAATGTTTAATTTGTTAAGCCGTTTTATAACCACCGCTGAAGGATGGGGGGTACACTCATTTTATCGCAAAGTAGTCGTCAAAAGGATTTAGGTTTACATCCACGCAGCAACCAAAAGGAAGCTTCAGATAACATATAAAGTATATGTATTTCTGTTCAGCATGAAATTTTAAATTAACTTAGCAATGACTCTGCATCTGTTATTCTGTATAGTGCTTGTTTTTAACACTCTTCTGGTCGCAAGAATGAAGATATAGATTTAAAATTTGGCGAAAACAAAGAAAATTTCTTCACACTGGTGATTGAACACGGGCCAAATTGGTCATAGCACACGCCCGCCGTATAGCGTAAGCTGATCGGAATTTTGTTTTTTTAAACAACAGAAAATAACAATGCCGTCAACTAAAAATTAAATAGCCAATATGGCAACAGCATAACTCGTGTTAGCTTCAAATGGTGGGCTAAAAAGTTTGACGATCGTTATACCGCAGAAAGGTTCCATGGGTTTCCATAGGTCTATTGCCCACTACTCCTAATGTGTATGGTCACCAATCTATAGCTGTTATTTGCAGCAGTTGGTTGAATCTGTTCAGAAACAGTCCGTCCTCTTTGCATTTGCAAACTTTAGTGAAAAGAACAAACAACATTTCCTCCTTAAGACACTTGGCGCCGTTTATTCAGGCTCAACTCTCTAGAGAAAACAAGTCTAACTCTTCCTGTGAGTTTCGTGATTAAGCTTACTTATAAGCGAAGTAGAGTCTTTATTTGTATTGGATGAGCTTGGCTTTATTGCTTCGGGTAAAATCTCTAGGCACTCCTTTTCCTTGAATTTATAGCGGGTTTTATTAACTACATTCTTGTAACGTTTCGCAAACTCGACACAATATTGAGGACAATTCGAATTGTTTTCAATATATTTATTAAAACAATTCTTATGTAAGAAATGCTCGCAACCGGTTTTAATATGATAATTATTTGTATCTACGCTTTCATTGCATAGACTACAATTAGGAGAAGGTGTATGAATTACACTAGATTGTTCGATATAGTTAAGTGACATTTTGGTATTGTTACTGGTTCGATCTCCAACGGAGACAGAGAGGCGAGTTCAACTCAATAAGTGGTGGGCATCTACATTATTTTCTTATTAATTTTTTTTCTGCGACATGAATCGTAAATCGGTCCAAGATTCCAACAGGAAACACCAAATTTCAGAGTACTGCGCAATGAGTGCAGAATAAATATGTTAATCTGAATTTCTCAACTTGAGTAGTACTCTGAGTAAAACAACAAAAGGGCAAGATAAGTTAATTCGGGAGGTTTCTAACAGCAACTCTTGTAGAGTAATTTCCATTCCTGAATTTGCTTATCAAAATTTCCATTAATGTAAAATACGGTATTACAAACTCCATATTTATATTTCACTAATGGTTTTAAGTAATTGAACACCATGAAATAAAACAAATTTTTAGCCAGAGTTTTTCGGAACCCACTATGTACATCAGATGGTATGAAATATTAGGGATGTAATTAATCTGTGCGCCCCACGTTGGGCGCCAAAAATAATTAAATATGTAACGTTTCGCAAACTCTACCTAAACGGATGTTGTCGTTTGATTCTCATAATTTTTCGCATGTTTCCGGCCTGGCTCGTCGGATAAGAGGTGTCCAAGTATCGGATATACAGGCACGTGTTAAGCACTTGCCTCGCTACGATATTTCCTTATTTTAGAATAAAAACATGCTTATTGTGAAATCTGGAAAAAAATCTTTAAACCAATCCAACCCATGCCCTGACCACTTAGCCTCTCTCTAGCCTCTCCGCCTCCCGCCGGAAGCCTTACCAGTACTATTACCTTTAATAACAACGAATTTCTTTACTCTCCCTTTCAATGAATGTAATCCACAATTTTAATTCCATAAGTACAATTCACAAATTTAAACAAAAAAAAAAAGGAAGAATAGTTAGTATCCAAGCTTATCACTATCTTAATAGGGATTAGTATAACATTACCGATACAAAATTTACGCACTGGGTTGATAATTCATTTCAATAAACGACTTACTGAAACCGCCAACCACGCCGATGCGCATCGCTGCAGCTGAAAGGTGCTTTAAGTAATTATAAGTGCTGGAATTATCGTAAAAAAAGTAGAATAAGGTACTAATACACGTAAGATAAGCCAATGATTGCTTCCCTCATAGAGACGGTGTGCTCCGGACGTTACGCCGGACGATTTAACTTCCTTCCTTCTTATATTTTTTTGGGAAATCCGGTTATCGTTTCTTTGAACGACTCGAAGAATCCGCGGAGCGCCATCTTGCTTTTTCTTCTTCTCAAAAAAAAGTGTCAATGTAGAAGCAAAACGATCATATCGCAACCACAAATGATTTGTAGGTTTTGTTGTTGTTATGCACCAAAATCACAAGGTTTTATCACATGCCATTTTCGGCAACAATTCCTCAGATTGATTGGAATAATCCCATCGATATATAGATGGCACGAAAGTGAAATTTCTCCCTTTCAATATTTTTATAATATCTTAAGAACACTCTCAAAGATTTCCTTTAAAAATTATGCTAAAAATCCACAAAAAGTAAAATCAAACAAAACCACTCTACGCCATTATCCAGAACCTCTTTTTTTTTCTTATTGTCTCTTTTTTCCCAGGGTCGCCCAAGTTTTTTATTCCTATGCGCCGCTTGTCGCTTTTTTCCGAGGTTGCTAAACCTTTCCTTTTTTTTTCCTTTTTTTTTTCACTCCCCACTGCAGTGCCTATTACATTCTCCTTTACGAGTCCTTTGTAAATAATTTAACGAAAATTATTAGTACTTCTCTATTTCGAATTAAAGTGAATATGTAACAATTGATAATTGTTTAGAGTTCATTTCGCTGCTAATTTTTGAAGGTTTAAGTTTTTTAAATATATTAATTTATCCGCAATCTTAGCCATAATAGCTAAACAAATAATCAAGAGAATTATGTGAAAATTATGTTACTAACAATTGATAATTGTTTAGAGTTAATTTCGCTGCTAATTTTTGAAGGTTTAAGTTTTTTAAATATATTAATTTATCCGCAATCTTAGCCATAATAGCTAAACAAATAATCAAGAGAATTTTTGACGTTTATCTTGCAATATTCTTCCACTCCAGAAACTGATATATCTCTGTTGTAGTCCATAGGACATGGGCTGCTTACAAATTTTATTATTTCATTTGTGTTTGAAGTCACATAATAGGCATTGGGATAAGAATTTGTTTTCGATATTGGCCAAAGTTTTTCGCATTCTCTACATCACTTATGCACTAATCTCCGGTCCTATCTCTTATGAGAACAATTCGCCTGCTCGGTCGATTGAGAAATGCGTCAACTCCTCGTAACTCGAGCTCATCAGACATGCCTGAGTTGACTTTAATTAAAAAATTGTTAATTTATTCATTTCTTCGCTCAGCTGGATGTAATCGTAGATTCTTCGTAACTCCATTAAGATTCCTATCATCTAAACGAGTCGTGCTCCTTTTCCATTGTTTTCTTAATAGCGTATTTTTTCTGATCATTTGCTTTATTTCAAGGTTAACGTAATTTTTTTTTTTTTTTTTTTTTTTTTTGGATGATCAATCACTGTTCCAATCCAACGTAATACATTGACAGTCAGAAAGAAGTGAGAAAAAAGGAAGAAAGAACGAAATAGCCAAGTGAAGGCCGCAGCTGGGTGGATATATGCTCCATCGGTAAGTACTATGGCTTTACCGACAGAGCACTCTCTATAGCTACCACCAAGGTAAACTCCCCCGCACTGAAATTTAAACCCTCGAGTACCGACTTACCTACTCGACTACGCATGCGGAATTATTTCGAATAATAGACTCATCAAAATTTCTACGAGTACATATAAAATTAGTTTGGTGAATAAGATTGGTAAAACCCTCAGAAGAGCTTTGCAAACTCTGAATATCTGATAATGTTCTCTAAATATCAGTTGTATGATTAGTGACATTATATTTAACTGAGACGTTGTCAAGGGTCGTGTCTAAGTTGAAAATCAATGAAGAAAGATACAAACTAAAGTCATAATAGCCATAAATATGGAATAAATTAGCGAGAATACCAGGGTAAACGGGAAATCCAGCAGACGAACAACCGGAGTGGATGGCCAGTATGTGCGTCTCCCAGCGGACCAAATAGAACAGGTGTTATTAGGGATGAATTTGTAGATCTCTCTTCCTTTCGAATCTACTAGTCCAGGCGTTCAACATTGATGTTTGGCATTAAACTTGACACCAACATTAAATTTTTCATCAAATTTATCTATTATTACATACTTATTTATTTATTTACATGAAATATTTACCAGTGCCAAGTAATATTACAACGAAATGAAATATGAGCTACACAAAGTTAGATTGCTTTATATAAACAAAGCGACTATAAAAATACTTATCACAGAATTCAATGAGAACCGGTAACGTTTGATATAAAAAATTTTAATGAAGGTCATATTTTAATGAAGGAAAATTTCTACTTCATTGGTATAATTAGAAAACCCATTGGGGTTTTGAAGTTTTTTTGAGAATTCGACTGTACATGAAACCATTTTCACAACAAGTTGAATGATTTTTCAAAGAACTGACGCATTTCAGAAGAGTACCATCATTTTTGATGCAGGACTTTCTGGAATAAGTTATCTCGTGTCCAAAGTCTAGAAACTCGTCAACGGCCATCAAGTGATGTCTGTGGCCTTTCAAATGGACCTTCAGCTTTAACGACAGCATGATTAAAGTATTTCATGTCGTAAATTTTTTTATTATCCACACTCTATATAAAACTTCAGCAATTGATCTTCTGTGAATCTGTAATAGATGTTGGAGATTTTTCGCACTTTGATCCGTAGCTTTTCAACATCCAATCTAATATCAGCGCTTGGAGTAAAATGATGAGGCATTTTTGAATCTTTCTTGTCTCTCCTGCTTAATTTTATATATATAATTTGAACTTCTTTGTCACTTAGATGTTCTTAACTAACTACCTGTAGGAATTGATAACCCTCATGAATATTTTAATTTGACTATAGTTTCACATAGTTACAGTTATATAGTTTTGAGCAGAGGTTTCTATAGAGCTATTGTTGATAATTTGCCAAGTTTACGCAAGACGTTTGTCTTTGTGAACATTATCAAAACTATTTTGCTTATGTTTGTTCTAGTGAAAAACCGATGAAAGTTGCGAGTTCACTATATTATTACGGCAGCCCTCAAATGAAACCTTATTTAGTTTGGTAGAATTAGCCATGTTTTATTGTTATTGTTTGGAAAGTTAACTACTAATGGAAACAATTACACTGAAACTGTTTGGGCAACATTGTAAGACCCGATAAAACGAAAAATGTTTGGACATCTGTTTTCAATTTTAATAATTTTCAACGCCGAGATGAAAAAAGGTTAAGTTTTGTAAAGCATAGCCTAACCGTGATGTTTTCGGAAATCTTTTAATTATTATTAAATTGTAGGCTTCAATATAAAATGTGCAATCAAGAAAATAAAAAAGATGTGGGCTCATTTTCTAAAACAAATTATTATCAACTCGAATACCTTTTGTCCAGCGTTATTTAGTGATGGTTTGGTTATAAAAACATAGACAGTTCCATGGATGTTACTTAGAACCACTTTTCGTGAGTTGTTTCTAGATCGGGTTCATTAAAACTATGTCGTACTAATTTATGGCGGCTTAGTAAGCGTTTAAGGTTGATAGGCAATAAAAAAAACAGGATATTAAAAAAATACAAACGTAGTGGCCTGCTTAGGGTCTTCACGTTACACTCTAGTGTCAGACGAGACTATAATTTACTAAAAGTATCGTTCTATGCTAACCGTGTTTGATCAATAAGAGGTGAACTTGCCTTTGATCCTAAACAGTTTTTCAAATTTGCAAATTCTAAACACAAAATATGAGAATTTCCCTCTGTTATAAGCTTGGACAATGTCGAATTTACAGATTCTACTGTATTAGTTGACATTTTTAGAGATTTTTTCAGTGAAGTCTATGGTTCATCAAATATTCCATTCAGTAACTATGCTCATCCTGTAAGTTTATTTCATATATTTCCGCCTGTGTCTTTCTCTCAAGATGACGTATTTATATGGTAGTCGACTTTGAAATCCTCCAATTTTCTGGTCCAACGAGAGCTCCTCTGTTATTGTCTAATGTTGCATTTGCAATGCTTTCTTGTTGCACAAACTCTCATTAAATGCTTGAAAAGAATTACTTTCCATCGGTCCGGAAGACTTGTTCTATTTTGCCACTTTACAAAAGCGAATCAAAAAAAGAAGATAGAGAATTATGGAGGCATTGCCGAGCTTAGTCTATTGACACTACTCTTTGAAGGACTGGTAAGAAAAAGGCTCACGTCTGTTTTAGGGTCAGTTATATCGCCTTAGCAGCACGGTTTGTGTCCAACACCCGCTGTGCCCTCGAGCATTGACTGGCTTCTGCTTATGTGTAAGATTGACAACCGAGTTCTTTAATGGACCTACTGGGTCCTGCCAACGTTCTAAGCCGTTTGAAACAAAGTTACTCGAAATTTTTTATGATCACTCGTTCCATGAGCTGGCTGACTTTGAAAGAATCTCTTTAAAACTGTTTCGCACTATTCCCCGCGCTCTTCCCTTGAAATTGAGGTCCACAAAAACTACTGTATCCTTGTTCCCTTTTCTACCTAAAATTTTCAATGACTAAAACCGCCCACCGACTTAATATTTTCAAAAAATAAAAAACTGCCGGAAACTCTCGTATTAATTCACTAACACAATAATTAACTAATTGCAAACGTCACGTACCAAATGGCTGTGTGTACAGTGATGCGAATCTGCAACTTTGTAAGTACTGTGTAATTAAGGCGTTTATCGTCGGTATTATCAAAAATATAAACCGTCACTAAGGTACTTTATCAAATTCAAATGGCAAATAAAGTATTTGCGTGAACAAACAGATCATACTTCGACATGTCATGTGGTTCTGACAGTGTGCAATACGTTCGTGTTCTGTTAACGTATTAAAAGTCTTTTTAATTATACACACAGACACACCAGCAATGGCAAGCGGGTACTAATATATTTTAAGTGAAATTTTATATACAAGCCTTGCATATTTTCCATAAACAAGCACTACAGCTAATCAGAAACTGCTAATCGCGTTTCCAAGAGGTGGCTTTGCAGACAGTTACAAAACTCTATTAACAACGCATTCTCATTGAGAAAAATTTTGCAAAAGTTCGCTAGCCTTAACGAAGGCGGTAATGCTTTGTCATTGAAAAAATTCATTTTGCTTGCTCCTATATTGTTTGTTCACTTTTGCTCTGAAAATTTTCGGGTAAAGACGTCCCGCAGGTTGCTCAAGCAATCCCTCATAAAACTAGTAAAATTCTTTAAACAGTTACAGATATCGGCAAAAATTTTTTTGCAAAAAACAGTATTGAACCTTCAACCGGGAGATTTCGTCGAGGCATCTATTGTTTTAAGCATCGTGGAATTTCAAGAGAGTGGTGCATCTTGAGTCGTTGAAAAATGATCCGGTTCAGATGCGGAATTGTGGTAAAACTTCAACAATTATCCACTAAGAAAGGCGGCACTCTCCATCAGGACAATGCCGAAGAGCACACAGGTTCACTGGCCCGTCAGAAATTGAAAGCGCTTGACATCTGACTACCATTTATTTTGTTCTCTGCGGAACTCTGTTAATGAAGCACTGAGGTCCTAAAAAGGCCTTTGCAAAAATGAGCTAATTAAGTTTTTCGCAAAAGAAACGGCAAATGATTGTCGACCAAACTACCACGATTTTCTCTCTCTAGTGAAGATTATTTAAAATTTGTCTGGCTTGAAACTTCAATTTTTTATGTCAACGAAAATAAAGTATTTTGTGGTTCAACTTTATTGTCCTTTGCTACAACCAACCAATCAACCAAACAGACTTCACTTACATAATCTTTAAGCTTGCACAAATACTTTTCTCATGAAGTGTTTGTTATAGAGAAGACAAAGTGTTTTGAAAAGTTCTGTGCAAAAAACAATTACTTGCTCGTCGAGCTAATAGCGTTAAAAATATAAAAGTACTTACCGAGTTTATGTAATTTATTAAACTTAATCCACCCTTCCAAGTGTGACGTGATTCACATGAAACGTTAGCAACACGTAAAAAATGCGATTGTTGGAGGCTTTGCAACCCAATTACAAAAATGTGTACTGAGTCGTAAATTAAAGCCGGAATAGTCTAAAAATTAACAATTTGCATAAAATGAATATAAGATTGAACTAACGGCGATACATATTAAGCAGTTGGTACCTCGATCGTATGTAATTTTCTAAAAAACTGTAAACCTTCTTTGTTTGATTTTTGTAAGTTCTTATAAATTTCCAACTCCTTTAGAGTCTTTTTTACTCCAACATCGTTAACATCAACTAAACAAAATGATGTTATGTTCACAAAATTGTACTTAAAATCTTCCAAATCGAACTTCTCAATATCAAAACTAGTGATAAAGTAATGATATTTGTATTCATTCATTTGTAATTTTAAGATCTGGAATATAAAAAATCAATAATAATGATGAGTTTAGAGAGAAGCGCCAACATATATAAAATTTTTATACCGTCTTCAATATAATGTGAACGTTATCAGTTTTTGTGTCAAGAATTAAATTATGCATTTCCATATTTTTCATTTCGTTTAAATACTGTACGTAAGTTAATGGATTAACGTAACGCACATGCACCTCTAATGAAGTCTGCATTAATCGTCGCATTTGCACTAAACCTAAATAGAGACCGTAGAAGTTTCGAAAATAGAAACGGCTGTAAAAACCGATATACAACCAAGAACGCACCATGTTGGTTTTCATGCAAAATAGCTACTTTCGTCCAATTTAAATAATGTATAATATCCAAAAACGCGTCGTTAATGATATCTTGAAATGGATGTAGATTAATTGAAAATTCTCTGGCAGTGTGTTTGGCATCTGCTCTAATTTCAATATGTGGTATATCCAATGCATCGCATATTGAATTGATGTGACAGCTTAACAAACCATTTGATGGCCCAAGTATCGCGTGAACACCAGTTTTGATTTGATTACATACTGAAAGGCAAAATAATATAACATGAAAAAAAACAATTAAGAACTTTATATTTGACGGGAGTCGAGTCTCGCATACCCAGCACCATGCTTTTCTCATTCTATTTTTCAATTTTTTCTGTTTTATAGCCACATCGCTGGTATTATGAAAAAAAAAATTTAACCACCAGGCGGCGGTGTCTCCCATATTCATTTTAGAATTAACCCATTTTTCGGCAGATAATATCTCTTCATTTGAGGAATGTACATAATCATTTTAAACATTCTGTTTTGTTTGCTGTATGACAAATAGGCATAAAACCTCGAAAAAGTAAAAAAAACAAAATATAATTACTTATAACTTGATGTGAGCATCGCCGATTTCCTTCATTTTTGCTCTTAAAAAGTACAGTGTTACATAAAATAAACATGAAAAATATGAACCTTCTAACTTTAATAATTTCCGAGTAATGAGTAAAAGCTCACAAATTTTTGTTAGAAAAAATGGAATTGCGTTCAGTTTACGCTCCATTGAAGGCTTCTGGTCTGACCAATTTGGTCGATTTTCCATACCAGCTTGCCCAGAAAAATTTCGATTTTCGAATAAACTTAAAATCGATATCTTCCTTTTTGCGACTAGGAGAGTACCAACAATAAGCACACAGACGGACAGACATCGCTTAGTCAATGCAATATTTCACGCTGATCAAGAATACATATACTTTATAGGGTTCCTGAAGCTTACTTTTGAGCGTTGCACAGAAAAAAAGAAACTGACTATACCCCCATCCCTCAGTACTATATCATCAATATCATTTGCTCAATCCCAGAAACTGACGTTTTTTTTGTTCTGAATAATTTCACGAGTGGTACTTCATTTTTGTATTGAAACCAAAGTAAGTTTCTCCCATTAGACTAGCGTTATAAAATAAATATTAATCGATTTAAAAATAAGAAACATTTGCTTTCCGTCAAAATTTGTTCTTTTTAAATTTAAACTGTTTTTGGCGATTTAAACGAAGAAAACTCTTCAAACAAAACATAGCCATACGCATGCAGCTGTTTGCAATGATTTCACAAAAAGCGCATCGAAATGATTGCCACCGTTTATTACAAACACACCGGAAGTCCAAGTGCCACCTATTTTATCCACATAACATACAAGCTATTTTTTCAGGTCAGTTTGGTTGCGATTCACCTAATAAAGACAGAAGCATGTGAAATATTGAAGAAGTAGGTTTCGCATTCTGAAGCCTATCACAATTAGATTAAAGTGTTTGTGTGTCAAAAATGGCTACATGTAAGCACATGTTATATATGTACACAGACAAAAAAAAATCCAAAAATGAAATAGCTTATGTAATTTTTTATCGTTTCATCGTTTAAATTAGGCCACATTGAGAAATTCTAAATTTTATGTTCGCAAAATTTTTCAGTCATTTTGATTGAATATTCTCTATAGGAATAGTGAAATCATCCTCACAATTAAAAAAAGTGATATATTGTAGGAATTATGTAATGTAATGTACATATCAAAAAATAATATTTCTAAGATATCTTTTTTTAATCGTCCGCTTGCGTCATTTCATTTATTGTCAATATTAATGTCGTCTTCTTTTACACAAACCATCTCTATTAATTTTTTTAAACCTTTGGTTCTTAAACTTGTATAAAGGAACGGAACCCTAGCCGTAATATAATGGTACAAACACAAAGTGTGCGTAGCAGACTATTATAGAAGTAAAAATAAATTAGTAAAAAACATTTTTGATAGGATTACATATATAAAAAAAGCTTTGTATTCTCCAGATGTTTGAGACCAATGACGCTGGAGGTTTTTTTTTTATTGTTCTAAGAAAATTCGAAATTCTTGATTCGCGAATACACCAATTAAGAATGTCCTAAGCGAAAAACAAAATATAATTCAAATTACATAAATTAGGGTTATAGGAAAGTTTATTTATTTGTCATCACGATATGCCAAAAACTATCTACCTCAATAAAAATGCAGGTTGTTACCACAGGGAGATTTTTAATCTAAATGATAATTTATTCAACTCAAATTGCTGCTATACTATTTTATTTCTACAGTTCTAAATCTAAAGTTTTTCTTACACGCAAAAAATCAAAAATTTCGAAGAATTTTAGCGAGTAACCATAAATTAAATACTTATAATAATTAAGGGCGATTATTGCAGTTCGACATACGTTTTGACGTAACTCAATGTACAATTTGACAATTTCAAAAGCGCGCCGGTACCGTCTTTGTTTACATCCATCGCCGAGGGATGAGGGGTATAATCATTTTGTCAAAACGCTCGAAGGACACTTTCACAGCACCAAGTAAATTGAGAACATTTCTGTTTTTCAAAAGGAATGAAAAATTGGTTTTTGCTCATTACTCATAAGCCGCAGCAAATAAATGTATAAAGATTCGATCGCATATTTTATAGGCGATGCTGTAGCGTTCGGGTATAAAAACCCCATAAAGTATATAAAATCTTGGCCAGTTTCCAATTTGAGATGGACCTATACATGTCCTCCTGTTTGTGTATCCACCTGTCTATTTGCGCAACTTTGTAGCAAATACTCTGCCGTTAGCGACATTAAAGACATAGCCTACAAATTTGCAAAGGAATTTGGAAATGACTTAAACTTTTCCAAGGACCCGCCCATAACACCCATACGCCTATGCAACAAAACCTTTTATTTTGAAAATAGCAAAAGAAAATTTTGTTCTTCTACTATTTTTGTTTACTTTAGCATAACGTTGATGGGTACAAAAAATTCAGTCCTGACCGAATTTAATTTTCTTACTTGTTTATTATTATATTCTTACTTGTTTATTTATTACCTTTTTAGCAAGAAATTTTCTTACTTACTTCAGCGTTATTAAATCAGTTGTCTATTTTAATAAATTCTCTTCAATATTCGGTGGATATGCCACGGGAAGTCTACACATATTCTTTACGTTGTCAGTTTGCCGTCTCTATTTTTTGCTTTTGGAATACCCATTCGCTTCTTGTCCTCCTGGACTTTTAGCCTAGGTTTATACTTTTCAATTTTTAACTATTAAAAATGTGGATTACTACCGCATGAGTCTTAATAAAAATAACGATCTATACAACTTCAGTTGCTGCTTATAGACTTTTTTTCTACCGTTCTATGTCTAAAGTTTATGATCTTTGAAGTCCTCCTTCATTTTGGTGCTACATTAAGTTATAAGGATTTTGTGCAAATGTTGTGGTAAACGTCTCTGTAATGTACAGCGATTAAAGCTAATTGATACCGGTCAACATGGCATTATGCTCTAATAAAATTTCCACGTTACATGACGATGGTTAAAGTCTTTTAACATTTGTACATTACATTTAATATTAATGGTCGCGAGTTTTAAGAGCAAGTCTGGAATAGAGTGAATCAGATAGAATGGACAGAAGTTTCGTGGTGCTATTGGTAACTGTAATATAGAGAACAGTCGCTATTGCTCACCCTTAATAAGCATCACTGATTATTATAATCCATTCATACGACACATAAGTACGGTTACCCTCTATAATAAAAACACATAACCACCACATTTGATGTAATACCCGAAATCAACAAAGCTCTACTAAAAGAGAGCTAAGATAATAACAAGATAGTTGGATAATCCCAAACTGTGAACAAAAATTTATTCACGTATATTTCTGTGAACGTTAGCAAATTTAAGCCATTAGAACTTTACTATATAAGAATAAAAATTTATGTATGAAGACACAGATGTCAGTCAATGATCCATGCAAATAAACGCGTTTTAATTTCATTGTGACGATTGCGCCCTAAGTATAGCAACTGAAGTTTTAGCACTATGAAACGGAGCTAGGCACACTAAATACCTTTTCTGTTTTACAACCACCAAATTCCTTCATGATGACCGTCATAGTATTCACACTAGTCCGCCAATTATACAAAGTTTCAATTTTTTGGGCCAACGCAGATACTAATAATTAGTTTCGAGAAACGCCCGACAACTTACGAGAAGCCCAAAACGGCTCACAATTGAGCCATACAACAAAAGGCAAAATAAGCACGAAAAATACACCACACCAAAAGCCTCCACCATAAAGCCCAAAAAAGAAGGAAGCTGAATCAACAGAACAGCACGGCGTGTGAGGTTCTTGTGATATATGGTGCAACAGCCCATAGCTTGGCCACTATCAACGCACCACTGCCAGAAGATCGATCAACCGAAAGAATTACTCCAAAATACGACGTACATCAAACAAACCAACAAACTCCATCTATATAAAAGTAATCAACGTCACAAAGCATAACGTTTTTTGAAATTTTTTTAAATTGATACAACCCAAAAAGAAAGAACTAATTATTATAATAACAGAGTTAGAATGAAAAAGCATATTTATCGGCCGCAACAATCCTACACCTTCCAGCACAAGCAAACACCATATATACAAGCTCAGATCAATCAAAAATTGATCTTTTGGAAATAGCCTCTGAAATGAGCAACATTAATAAAGACTCCACTGCATAAATTACCGCAATGAGGACATAAGAACTGAAAAATGTATAGGAACGATGCGATATTCGGCGTTTGGAGCTGGCAAAAGGTAATATACAGTGAGGACTCAAAGTCGTCCCTCGTTTTGGTCTCACGGGTTCTCCGTGTCTGGCTGGGGAGAGGGGAGTGCTAGACAGTAAGAATAGGATAAACGTAGTATGAGAATAGGATAAACGTAGTATAAGAGTAGGATAGATATAGGAAAAGAATAGATTAAGATGGGATAGTAATAGATTAAGAATAGAATAAGAATAGAATAGAGTAACTTTAATTTAGTTAGGGAGTCGCGTGGCAGTCGCTGATGCGAGAGGTCGTTTTCGAGTCGCCGGCTAAGAGAGACGTAGTTGAATAAGAAATCTCTAATAAAATAATTACAGAATAAAAGAGGGCCTGCAAAATACAAATTTCTTGTGCGTTTCCATCACCCTGGGCCGCTGCGCTGCCGCAGCCTTGGGGAAAGGGACGGAAACGTCCTCACAATACGTTCGTGTCGTAGCTTTGTAACAGTATAACTTTAAGAACTGCCAAAAAAAGTATATATATGTAACAATAATAAAAGAAACACAATAAATGTAAATATATTATAATAATTTTCTTCTTATAATTATTTTTAAATTTCAAAAAAGGGGATAAACAATCGAAAATCAACTACCGAAATGCCAACGTAATTAATAACGTCGAAATAACTGATTACAGTTCCCAGCTAAATCATTATGGTACTTAATACCAGTTCCAGCAATTTGTCATTCGATGCATCTACTGTTTACATACATACAGAACACATAAGAGATCCTTCAGCAAAAGTTATACAAGCCGTGCGAATGATTTACAGGAGTTTGACAAGTCACATAAATGTTTAAATGTAAATAACCCCAAAGTAACGGAACTATTAATAGACACCCTGGGCATCTTTTGAAATGTAAGAGTATTACTAAACGGGCAATATACGCGGCTTGCTGCAGCGCATAAAAGCTCTGCCGAAAATGTTTACCAAAAGCAAACTAATACGTGTTACTCTTAGAAAAGGATTGGAATTAAAATTACCTCAACTTCGCGATGAGAGAACAGAAGTAGATCGCTTATGCGCAGACGTAGTATTAGTAGAAAAAACAAAACGGAAAAATGAGGCAAACTGCAGTATAATTTTTGAAAACTGCCACATGTCTGCTTAATGCATTACAGTTGCTCAACTCCGTTAAAGATTTTCATGAGGTCATAGCAATTTCATTAGTAAAAACCAAACTTAAAGGTACAGCTACATGACCAATCAGTACACCAAGGATATGTAAGAATTAGCAAACCACATCGCCAATGGTTTAACAAACGACCATAACCGCAAATACGCAACTGGGTATTTAAGCCATGGTGAGAATCTGCTCCATCGTAAAGGTTAAACTTATCATTAAGGCAGACACTTTGAATGTTATTTAGTGTACAATTTTACGGAGGCAGTCGGTAGTGGCAGCACCGTATTATATTAGTTTAGGGAAAAAGAAATCCATTATTTTTATATGAATTTCAGGACTTTATTTAACATGCTTCGGATTGTCTGATTTGGGTCAAATATGCACCGTTTTGTTGTATGATTTGTTGCCATTTTAAAGGTAACTTCAAAATGCCTCTCTCATAGAAGTCCTGATCTCTATTTGCAAAAAACTCTAGTAGTCGATTTTCACAATCCTCCCTAGATTCCAATTTTTTATCATTAAAGAAATTTTGCAATGCAAGAAAAAGATGATAATCGCTTGGTGCCAAGTCCGGACTGTATGGCGGATGCATTAAAACTTCCCAACCAAGCTCCCGAAGTTTCTGGCGAGTCACTGTAGATGTGTGTGGCCTAGCGTTGTCCTGGTGGAACACGACACCTCTCCTGTTGGCCAGTTCTCGCCGTTTCTGGTCAATCGCTATCTTCGAACGGTCCAGTTGTTGACAGTAGAGATCAGAATTTAGCGTTTGGCCATATGGAAGCAATTCATAATAAATAATCCCCTTCATAATCACCATCCGTTTAAGAAATGGGTCTATCTCATTCCGTTTGGCCAAGGCTTCGTAGATGGAAATTCGATCCATCATGTTTTTTTTGTTAATTGGTGTGGCACCCAAACATCGAGCATCTTTTTGAATCCCGCTTTGTGTATATGGTTTAAAATTGTTTTATGGTTGATTTTTAGCTCCTGGGCGATGTTACGATTGCTAACATGCCGGTCAACTTCGATCATTTCTCCGATTTTATCGACATTTTCGACGACCGGCCTACCTGTGCGAGGTGCATCTTTAACATCAAAAATTCCTGAACGGAATCTACGAAACCAAAATTGCACATAATTGGCTGTTACAGTATCGGAACCATAAACGCCATTCACAATTTTAGCCGCCTGGCTTGCAGTTTCACCTTTGTCAAAGAAAAACTGTAAAATGTATCGAATTTTCTCTTTGTTCACTTCCATTTTTAACACGCTGTAACTCACAACTGAATGCACCAAACAAAAAACAGCAAAAGAATTTTTTTTACTGCGAAATGTCACCTTTCCAACGAGAATAAATCTGAAACTGTTTGATCGATACTTTACGAGAAATCTATCAGTGCAGCCATCTACCGAAAAAAGAATGGATTTCTTTTTCCCCAAACTAATATTACAGTAATTGAGAAACCAGAACCATTACTATTATCGTCAGACGATATAGGGAGCGTAGTAATTAGTACAGCAATATTTATAAAAGCCAAAACAATAACAATTATATTAGAGGTCACAGTAATCGCCATGAACGTGGCCGGAGGAGACACCGCAGACAAACGGAAACTACTTGTACTATACGAGTAGCACCATCAGAAAAGATCAATCAGGAATAAAAATAATAATTAAGCTTAAACGGTTAATTTAATGAAAAATTAGAAAGTAAAAAATTTGTATTTAATAAATATCTGAATGTGTTAATGTTTCTAGTAGTTTAAATAATTTTTTTCTTAAAAATAAATATTTGATGATTCTCAATAAGCGTTCATAATAAATAGTAATGATTGGAAAACTTACCTTTTTACCAAAAACAAAAAAGAAAAGGATTTAACATTATAACTAGTTTATTGTTACAATAACATTTGCTTAATAAAAAAAAGTAAAAAATGCTAATAAAGGAACTGTAATATAGAAACTGTGGAAAAAAATTGTAAGAAATTTTGAAACGTGATAAGTATGGCATACCAATTAATTTAATTGAAATAAATTTTGTCTATAATAAATTCTTTCGTATTTTATTGTTGATATTGATACCTACATGCTAAACAAAGTTTGCAAAGACAACGCAGCATAGGGTACCGGATGTCTCTGGAAGAAATCTATTATAAGTTCTACACCGATAACATATATGGAGACGCCTCCGCCCAGCATGTTATGAAATGGGAATACCAGAAAAAATACTGTCTGAGGCTTTATTAAACGTGTAAATCTGGCGGAAACTTGTCACTTTTATTGTAAATATATTTTCCTTTTAAATTGGAATTTTCTTTTTCATATAAGAGAAAGACAAATGCCAAGTCATTAAGTTATAAATGGTTTTGTAAGGAATCATAAAGTGTGTATGTTTGGTTGAATAGCCAGCAATGACTTAACGGATAATGAATAAAATGGACAAACAATACGACTAATAGATAGAGCTGACAGCATCTTTGTCATAAACCATATTTTAATTTATTTTTTTTACATTTATATTATTTTTTGTAGTTTTGTTGTAACACGTCAACTGGGCTAATCAAGCCAGATTGAATGACAGAAGACCAGCATATATATAAAATTGCAAACTTCTAAAGTCAAAAAAAACATAAACAAGCCTCTAAGGTACTTACCAAACGCATTTTAATTTCATAGTGATGTTTGCCAATAAAGTATCGCAAGTGAGTTCTTAAAGCTACGATGCTGAGCTAGATAGATTAAATAGCGCTCCTCTCTTATAATAAAGAAATTATTAGAGTTAACGTTCATTCGTTACTTTTTAATATTTGTGCGATGGGTTGAAGATCGCTTTATTATAAGCACGTAGATTATATAAGACAATTAGAGTGTAGCGGAGCAAATCGTTGAAAGAAATATAAAAGTAAAAGAACGTAACCACATGCAAATTATTAAAGAAGCTCAAGGCCGTTGCTATAACGTTGATCGAAACTGTGCGATCTTTCATTCTTCGGAATGTGACATAGACACATTAAAATATACGTAAGCAAATGGAACCCTTGGAACTTATGAGTCTTCCCGACACAGAAAACGAATCCGTAAGCCAAATTTTATTCAAAATACGCTGCTTTACAAGATGTATTTACAACTAAAAAATAATTATTTCCAATAAATTCTACAGTGAGCATAAAAAACATTTGTTCTTATTAATACTAGAACAACCGATACTTTTCCTGTACCTATTGGTACCAAATAATATTCATGAAGCCTCCTCCGTTGTAACAATAAAGATAATAACCCGAAATTTGACGTAAATAATTGCTTATCGACTAGAAACGTAAGGTTGAAAAATGTGATTTGTGGTCATATATGCCCACAAAAATAAGAAACCGGAACTATGTAAAAAAACAACGAAGGGCCTCTTTTTATTTTTGTCTATAATCCTCCATCCCGTAAATATATTCACGAAAAATTGTTGTCTGAATCGGCTCCCTAGCACATTCACAGTTCGAAATATCAGAAAGTATGGCTATTAAGTTTATCGTGGCTAGCTTGTCGGACTTTTTAAATATAAAAAAAGTAATAATCACAAGAAAAATCAATAAAAATTTCGTTTGTTATATGTTAGATACTTTTTAGTGTCCATTTTTATTTGTCTTCTGCAATATGTTTGCCCAAAAATACGAATGTGTATCCGTTCATTTAATCTATTGTCCGTCGGCTGTAACAACGACATCTGTAATCTGATATCGTACGATTTGTATAATAAAAACTATATTATAAACGTCAAAAGAGTCAAAAGTTCGGTGGCTGCAATCGGATAGACACACGCGTCATTGAAAAGCTAGCTTTTTCGGCAGTAGTAGGAGGTTTCCATCTTTATTCCACTGACACTGCACAGACATTAAAAAATACAAGTGCTACAACCTTACGAAAGCGGACGAACAAACAACACTCGATATACTTGCCAGACAAGCTAATCTTATATACGCACCTTGCACTACCACTCCATCGCCCTATTATTTTAAATGAAAAACTTCGAAGTTTGACGCGATGACGCCTGCATCCTACTCTCCTTTCTCAATGGAAAAAAAAAATTGCGCATTTATTACATGCATAAACACATAAGCAAAAAATAGGCCTTTACTTATAAAAAAAATAAATAAACATAAGGTCGCTATTGAAATATTTTCCATGTGAAGCTTTAATTAAGACACTGTTTCCTTTTAAAACGTGTATATGCCTACTGCTTGCAAATTATCACTTTTTTAGAAGTATTAAAACAAACGGTACAAGGAAGAACCATGGTCGAAACAGTTATTGTAGATGTGACCGATGGTGATGCATAACTATTTCTATTCGTTAAATTTTAACAATGAAACGATATTAAAAAAGAAGAAAATAAATATTAAAAAATTTGTGGGTTAATCCACTACCGGAACGATTTACACAATACTGAGAACTGGTAGCGAAGATAAAATTGAAATTTACAACAACAATAGTAACAAGCAATATAAGGAAATATTTAGTCGAACATATGTCAGATCATGCATTATAATCATGTAAACACATAAAAAAATATCAAGAATAATCTTCTAAAATATTTAAGAGAAAACTACAATAACGTCTTATTATTACACAAGAAAAAAAGACAATAACAATAACAACAAGAAAACAAAAATAAGAAGTAAACAGCGCATAACTACTAGACCGGGGAATCGTTGATAGTTACGAGGGCACAAAAGATTTTCATAAAATTTCTTTGAAATTTGAAGAAAGAAAAGTGGCGTAAAAATTAGTACAAATTTAAGGAAAGGAAGCATACTTCTTTTTACGTGCACTTGTCTATATACATGTTGTTATCTGCTTAATCGTTTAGCAAACTCCTTGACAGACTCATTTTGAAATTCCAGTGTGGGTTAAACAAGTCGAGTAGTTAACAGAACCAGGAAGCCCTTTGCACTAAAATAAACATAAGAAAATGAGCATGAAATCCGCTATGCAATGCGCTTTTTTTCACAGTCAATGGCAAACAGCAAGTATACAAAAAATTAACTATTTAGCTACATGTAACGACGATAACATTCGACGCATATCTCTTTAACATAATCATCATTCCCACCAACAAAAACAACAATCAGCAAAACTTTACTAAAGTTTCAGCGAATTCCCCAACTTGCGAGGACCTACCTTCAAGACCCAGCAAACCAGCGGCAACCGAACATGCAGCACTGTGCGATCATCAAAATAAACGCTGTAACGTCCACATGCGTAGGTGTAGTGGGTTTCTGTCGCTCTTTACAAAAAGAGTAGTGTCACATATAATAGGGGAATTCCGCTAATCAAGATTTCTTTTCATAATTCTCCGCTCACATAGTGGCACCAATTAAAGAGAGAATTATGAAAAGAGAATAAAGTTTAAAGCCCGTCTATATAGCATAAGGTTTTGCATAAGCAAATCCCGTGTTTCTTTTTTTTTTTTGATGACGAAGACAAGGGAGAATACTGACGAGACAGATCAAAAGAGTCGGCAATTATAGTTGAAGATTTAGTCTTAGACATGATAGTGAGCAAAAAGAAGTAGATAGTCGTTTAGTAAGACTAGAGCGCTTCGGCAGTAGTACAAAAATTAAAAGAAAACAAAAATCTCCGAGAACTGTAGTGGAAATTAAAAATCATTTTTTCATCCTTGAAATAACTAGAATTAAAGCCTAATTAACCGCTTCATTGGCTTATTGAGAAATAATCGCATAAAATTGTTTTGAAATTTACATTAAATTAGTGAAGATCGGATCTCAAATCTTCGCTTTACTATAACAATTAAGACGAATTCCAATAAACGGGTTAAATGAAAAGTGAATATAATAGAACGGGATTAATTAAAAGAGAGGAATAGAAGTACAACAAGCTAGCAATGTAAACGCCTTGTGAAGAAAGGAAAGAAGAAAACCTCGCACGAAGTAAGAAATGTGTCTAAAAGAAAAATTAATTAAACAAAATAAAAGAAAACTTTAAGAAAATTGATTTGTGAAAAAATTGTTTACAAATTATGCTAGAATTAAGAAATAATAAAAAAATAAGTAAAAATGATGTTCATTATAACACTTATTAAATAGATGAAGAGGAGGTTTTGCGAAGATGAGGTAAGTAAGCAAATGAGTGTATGTGTGTGTGGATGTAACCACAGATGGTGACTCAACGGGCCAACAGCTACAAGAACCCAGACTAATGGAAAAACTAACAAGAGAGATTGACCGTGATTTGACGTCACGTCAACAATACCTGTGGTAGGTTAAATTCTTTCCTTTTTATGTATATTAACTGAGTTAGCCAGGTTTTACAAAACACGACACCAGCTCTAAAAAAAAAAAAACGAGTTACAACGTATTTATTCATTTATAGTGTACACTAAGACAGTATACACACATATTTTTTGTTACCATTACTTCATTTATCCGATTATTATTATTTACTCATTCTTTTTTTTAACGTTTAAAATTATTTTCAATTTCATCTTGATGTGAATAAACATACATAGAGAACTTTTTCTTTTATATTAATATTGTTAATTGTCAGATATGTTTATGTGGTGATGCCTTCATATTCAATTACTTAACTTTGCATCTGACAATTTCTATACTTACAGAGAAAACAATAAAAATCATTGTGAAGTTTACTAAAAAACACGTGTTTAACATAAATTGTTATTTTTCCGTTGGGTAGAGGCTAAATTGTCGACGACAATAATTCGGTTAATGTAATTTTGATGTGAGTTAAATATAAATATATTTAAACTAATTCGAATAGGCTACAAAGAATGAATATAGTGCATGTTAACTTTTTATAGCAAAGCTCATTTAGTGGAATTTTCTCCAACAACAGCAGAATGGAATATTTGAGGAGGGAAGCTAGACATGTAGTCATGGACAATAATTGTCAAGAAAGTAATTTCAAAAAACCATATTACATAGATCTATTAAAAAGACTGCTTATTCTATGTTACATAGTTTTTGCAGTCCGCAACTCCTAATCAGCAAATCATACTAGGAATTATATGGAATTCTAAGCAACCATTATATTCCACTTACAATCATTCACCGAGAAAGAATAAACTTTCACAAGGCGACAGATGATGATGCCAAAATAGTGGCTAAATGGTTCGCCAGAGTAAAAAAATTAACACTAAATTTGGTGAGCATCTAAAGGTATTCATTAAAAACAGATTCATAATGGGTTCTCTTCATCGGATTGTGTGAAGAGAAAGATACATTCACTTCATGATGCATTAAAAAAAAGCATGGATACTCGAAGTTAAGATTTCATCTAATGCTAATAGTGTTGACAGTCATGCTAATTGCACTAATAAATTCAGCCTTAATAAATATCCGAATAACAAATAGAAACACGGCAATGAGAATTGAGGAAGCAAGGAACATAAATCATGCAATCAACGCGAATGGAAAGACCATTATCCGTAACATTGCAAGTTCAGGGAAAGACATCTAACATTTAAAGTAAAATAGGCCACATTGTCTCAGCGTGTCGTATTGTGGACAAATCTCAGGGTGTTTTATATACGTTGCCAGTAGAAGTGGACAGTGTTGGTGTTACAGCAACATGTGACACAGGAGGTATCTGCACATTACTCTCATCATTTTTAAAACACAAGATCCTGAAAATAAAGTTTCGAAGATGCAACAACTCTTACATTAACTATAGTGGTGATATCATATCAGCTGTTGGTGAGTATAACGTAAAAATCACTTGCAACGATATCACGAAACAGCGTGCTGTAGTAGTACGGGAAACAGCAAATCCTCTACTCCCTAGTCGCTCATTTCTCAGAGCCATTTATTTTGAATTACGTCAATTAAATGAAATTGAGCTACAAAAAGATTACACATACATCCCTGATCAAATCAAAACTCAATTCAGTCAAGATTCATTAATCGATCAGGCATTTGTAATAATATCAGAATTATATTAAACATTGATCAAAATGACAAACCAATTTGCTTCAAGTCCAGACCATTATTACTCGCTTGGACAGCAAAAATAGAACAAGACCTAAATGACCCAATCGAATTAGGTTTTCCTAGAGCGAGGAAAGGCGGTGCAATTTTTACTAAAATTTACCTTTCTCATGTATACAATCAAATTCAGTTAGATGATCAACTTCAATTGCTTTGCGCTTGAAGCACGCATGTAGCCACAGTTGCAGTAAGACGCCTACTATTTGCTGCTAAAACGGTGGCAGCCATATTTGAAAAAACAATGGAAAATTTGGTGCGTAACATCCCCAATGTTCTGTCCAACATCTGAAACCATTAAAAGCCGTTATACAAAACTTGTAAACCAGTAGTCTTAAACTAAATTTAAAAATAAATGCGCATTTTTTCAACGGGAGGTCTTATATCTACGATTTACCATTGACGGTAATGGATTAAAAAATTAACGATCCTATTTTCAGCGTCTCAGACCGTCTGAGAATTAAGAGCTTTTATTGGATTGGCTAATTATTATTCCCATATTATAAAGATCAAAGCTTTAGGGAGATCATATGTATAGTGAGCAGGTATAGATGAAGAAATAGAATCAATGATGGAAGCATGTAAGCCTTGCCAAGTGTTACGTAGTAGTACGACAAAAAGTTCACTGATCCCTTGGATGTCTTGTGATAAAATATTGTGCAGAATACACGTTGAGTACAGAGTCCCAATTAATAACAATTATTTCCCATTGATCGTTGACTCTTTTTTGAAACGGGTTGAAGTATTTCACACAAAAAATTTTTCTTCAGGCTTTACAATTACTAAATTTTGCGAATTTTTTTCACGTTACGGTGTACAAGAAAGTGTTTTTAGAAATAACGGAAGACAATTTTTGTCGATCGAATTTCAAGAACTTCTATCGATGATTTAATTAGACATATACTTACCGCTCCTGGACAGCTATCAACCAAAGGATAAGCTGAAAGCTTTGCGAAAGCTTTTAAAAAGTCTACTCTTACTAAATTAAGGTAAGTCTTCGTTGTGATATAGAGAAGATGATTCAGCAAATATTGATTGACTACCGAAAGACTACACATTGTGCAACAAGAGACTCTGAGTCTAAAGTATTTTTTGGAATATCGTTGAGAACACAAAAAGCAAATTAAAAGAAGTACAGTCTAATTATATAAGCAATTATAAAAGCAAACAAAACTTTGAATTTACAGATGGTTAACAAGTGGTTGTTGGAGACAATAGCATTGTCAACAAACTTAATTGGATGGAAGCCATAATTAAGCTTGGACCAAGACCATATTCCTACATATTAAGTCACAATAGCAAAAGAATAAAATGCCCTCTAAACGAAATATCGAACAAAATGAATCAAGAAATTAGTTGTACTGTGGCAAATGTGCAAAAATATGCACAGACAACGGTTCCCAAAGCGACGACATCTACAAATAAGTCAACAACTCACGCCAATGTAGAAACAAATACCGGGAAAACTTTAAAGCCCACAACACATGATAAAATTACCAAAATATAAAGTGCATTGAATTTTCCCTACTTGAAATATAATGTAAGTTACCAGCCCAAGAGGGCTCCGACAAATCTAACAATTATTTGATATTAAATTACTAAATTCTTTATCCGACAATTCCTATACTCATAGAGAAAATAATAAAATGAAGATTACCAAACTAACTAAGAAACAGACGTGTTTAGGATAGGTTAGAATTTTTTTACTCGGTGTACCAAATTAATAAATATCGATTTTTAAATATTTTCTTATGTATTGAAAATGATGTAGAACCCCTTTTTATAACCGGAAAGTAAGTTTAGGGTTATGAGGAGCTAAGCTCGAGGTTCCCAGTCCTTGGCGCATAACATCGCGCCTACCCGGTTAGTTAGATAAGCTTTGTCTGCACATGTTTTCGTCGTCGTGGTATTAAGGACACGTGCATTCAGTAACTAATTGCAGTGTGTTCGGCGAACTTCGTTGTATTAGTAGGGACAAGGACAAGAAATCTCCTTTTATATGCTGACTATATAAATATGAATAAGATTACATTGAAGCAAAAATGCCTATTCTTTCTCATAAATGATTTTCTTGAGAGATCGTGTGATGAACGGATATTCTCCTTGCTGGTTTTGTGAATATCTTTTGTGACATTTCTTTTAATTACAACCCTGCATTGGTTTATTAACTTCAATGACTATTATTAGCTATTAAGAAGGAAAAATTTGATATGCCCGAAAAAAGCAAGTAGACAGAGGAGAGCCAAGAGCAAGAAACCGGATCGGGAGTTTTAAGTTGTGTGTGACAAATCATTAAAAAGATAATTTAAAAAAAAACAAAAGCTTGCAAATAAAATATTTTAGTTTTGCAAATCAAATATATTAAAGTGAAAATAATATAACGCTAAAATAATTCTTAAAAAATGGTGTAGAAGAAAGTTGAGAAAACAAAGTTTGGTTTTATTGTAGTTAAAATTCTTCATCTTCCTTCTTTGAATTAAAAGGAAACAAATACTTTTCAGCTCCATTATTGGTAAGGAAAAAGGGGTCGAAAAGTTAAATGAAAGAAAACTTTTGAAACACTTTGAATTACTTGAAACACATTTTTAAAACCTAAGTGAAAAACTTTGAAAGTGAATTAAATATGTGAAAATCCTCGAACATGACAAACTTCTAAACATATACTTAAAGGAAAAAGCGACATGTATATAATCTACATATATATGTGCTAACCATCGTAATGTATTAGCAAAAATAGCGAACAACAACAAAAAAAATGAAATTGTTTGCATGACCTTGAATATAGTTACGAACGATTGAACGTTTACAAAATTAATAATTAAATTCAACTTTGAAACACATGAAGTTAACAGTTCGTTGCTAATCTAAATTGCTAAGTGCTCTTGTGTATGTGTAATAACAATGGAAATTAAATACGTAATAGTATCCCATAATAGTAGTATCTTTTCACAATCACTATATAAGAAACTAAAAGAAAAATATTTCAAAAAAAAAGAAAACAGGTGTGTAAATAAATTTCCATAAACAATAGAGCACAAAACTGACAGTAACAGCAGCGACTGTAGAACACGACAAATCGAGTACTACTTCTTCTCTTCATTTCATGTCTTATTTCTCAAAAGCGCACAACAACGGTAATTACCTTCAGTCTTCATATCTCTAACTCTTTCACCGTCTTAAATACCAGTATCATCATCAGTAGCAGCGGGTATACAGCGCTCCAGTGTTGTTAACACCATCAAGTTTTTCATCATATTTTCTTTCTTATATGTATTCCATATTTTTTTTTGTAACTTAACGTAAATTAAATAGCTAGCTAATTAAGTAGGTATATATTCGCATATTTCATTCTATTTCCTTTTATTTCCCTTTATTAGTATTGAACGTTTAATAGAAGCCTAATGATAGACGATTAAGGATTTCTTTCTTTTTTATATTATCAATTAATATTCCCTTCTTTACTGATGCGTACTTAACTAAAGGGAGAAATAAAAAAGTGTTACAATCTTTTTTGAAGAGGCAAGTAATATATAGAAGCCATCCAACCCAACTTTAGCATCTCTCACACAAAATCATGGGCCGAACGAGATAGGACTGAGCACGGAGTGGGCCAGTTCATAAGATAATCGCCTACGGTAAGTCTGTTTCGTTCGTCCGTTTCTTAAGGAATTTGGCACGTGTATTTCTTTAGTGTAACCGTGTTCGACGTTGTGAAAAGAAGATCTGTGTAATCAGATTTCGATCACTTGAAAAGAGAAGGCTGAATTTTGGTGTACGTGTTTTGTTTGAGCTTATTAATGATGAAATTAATTCATCATTTCTGCTGAGTCAGCTAGTTGCCTCTATTCTGTAAAAAGTTTCTTTGCATATCTTTCCCATGCGCTTATGGCATTATAGATCGTTGTAAAGTTGTCGTTTTGGAAGGGATCTGTGTAAAGTATCTCCTCCTAAGATGATCTTTATTTTATCAAAGCGCCACCTAAGCTACTCGGCTTCAAGGGCCCAAGTCTTCCTTCGTCTATGTTGTGCCAAAATTAACTTGCCTAGAGGAGTCTCTATCTAAATGCTTGCGATTGAAAGGCATATGAGTTCTAAATTAGAATCTGCCTCTCCTTATTTTATCTTCCTTATCTTATTTATACTTTATTTTCTAGTGTAATTATTATCTTACATGTCTACGAATGTTGTAATCAGAAAAATTGGTATATGAGTTTAACTTCGAATTGCATTTCTTTTAGATGACAAATTGGGCTACTGAAGAATGCAATTCGAAACGTTTTGAAGTGTGGCATACTTTGTTATTTTGTTATCTTAATGAAATTTTGTTCACAATTATAAATTATGACAAACTTCAAGTGGACGCAAATCAGCACCGTTATTTAGTTACACTACAATTATTTATTATAGATTTATTTTGTGGGCTTTGCTCCCTGTAACGATCTTTATGAAAAATAATGTTTATGGCAGAAAAGTCTTGAATATTATTTGATGAAAATAGGCAAAAGCAGATTAGAGCTTTCAACAATGCGATTATATGGAAACAGACCATTATTTTAGACATATTATTACGAAAATAAATTAAAAATTATGTTTAATGAAGACCTAAGGTGTTGAAATATACGTCCTGCCCGAACAAAACGTTTTTACTTCCCTTTAGTTTTTTAGATTTAAATCTCATCTCTGAGAAAATATAAAACTTGACATCACGTGATGGAAGTTAAAAAAGCATGCAACTGCATATAAGCACAATACTTATCATGCATTATATTGTTAATCAATTCAATTTATATTTAAATTTATTTAACTAACTTAGTTAAAATTGAGTTACCACAGTTTATAAATAATATGATATTTAAAATATAAAAAGCTATGTAAATTAATAAAGAAAGAAATTTTTTATTTTCTGACATCTGAGTCCAGCAGTAGAGTGAATTATTAGAACAATCGATTTGAAAATATTTTACGTATTATTTTAAGCGTAATGTAGTTGCAAAGATGAAGTCAAGATCATCGCTGTGTTCTTGTTGAGAAAGAAACAATAACAGCAAATTCTAGTGAAACTGGAAATTGAGCAACAAAGAAGTGCAGTAAAGAGAAAAAATGTAAACGTTAATAATACAAGATTTTCATACCTAAATTCAAAGATTTTCTCAAGCAATTTTAGTATTCAACTGCAGTATTTACAATCTAACGAGCTGGCGAAAGGGCCTATGAGTCACGTGTCAGTCTTCCCGTGTCTTAAGTGCTTTTCCGAAATATTTTTATATATACTAAAAGATTTAAATTGTTGAAATTTCCTTCTAAGAAAAGCTACATAAACTACAGGATCATCCATATTGTAGTTCTGAAAATAAATCAACTTATTGGAGAAAAACTTCATGAACCATGTAATTTCCAAAAACGTATATGTGAGCTTGCCACAAAAAACATGCGTCATATTTGTGTTCAACATTTTAATTTAGGATTATTTTGGTGTATTGACTTGCTTTAAAAACCCTGAACTCTCAACAAGATTTTTTGTGTTATAGGTGAAATAAAAAAGTTTCATGTGGAGAACCGGAAAAAATTGTCTAACATAATATAAGCATCTTGAGACACCGCGCAATTAAGCAATCCTTCTTCAAGTTGTGAGGGAGAGGTGATAAAGTCAAACAAGCATATTCTGTATGCATATGTATTGATAAACATCTTCAACATCTTACATGTTAGATTAAACCATTGGCAAACTATAACCCAAGCTTTGCTGGCGTCATTAATAATAAAGAAATAAGCGCGAAGCACCTGAATTTTTATTAGGGCTGGGTAAGAACAGGAAATTACATTAATAAAAGGAACGATAGATTCTGACTGGTAATCCAAATTCATTTTCCAACTATCGAGAATAATTTTCAACCCTTTTTGGTGTTTTATATTGTAGGCGTCTTTTTCGTACGTCCATTGCGTTGAGCCACGTCGCTGTTCATATCATAAGGCTTAAAAACAGGAAATCATCGCCACCAATCCTGAATGTGAACAGTCTTTTTACAATCAAAAATATAGGGTTGGTTAATTCACGAAATTTGAATGTTTTTATTATGTTCAAAATAGCAAGCGTAACTACATCAAAATAACTGTAACTTATAAACAAATAATTCAAATAACTTGACATATAAACAATCGTTGTTGGGGGAGTGTCACTTTCTCAAAATAGTAGGAACTTCTTGATGGAGAAAAAACCTTGTTTCAGCCCCAGGATATATTCACTTTTGCTGTATAACCTATGCATATAGCATATATACCTTCATGCACCTTACATGTGCAGTTACAAGTTTTGAAAATCAGCTGACATGGCAGTATTATTTGCAATTTCAATTAACAAAGAAGCGTAGTCCCATAGGACCCTCGACCATTCTGTTATTTCAAAAGGTTTTGATCACGATTCATTTTATACAGCCAAAACAATTCCATATAACATTAAAATTTCAAAGCTTTTTTTTTAGGTCACCAAACTAAACCGACTCACCGAGTTGTGTTAATCATTTACCGTATATTTTTTAGCCAACTTAGTTAGTTAGAGTATTGATTTTATAAGCAAGTACGTATGTACCTTTTTTGCATGCATGAAAAGAATCCGTCTCATCAACATATTGAATATCATACATTAAAGTGGTATCTGGTAACATGCCCTTATTTCGATTTATAGTGTGTACAGCATACTTGAAAGCTAATTCCGTGGAACTATTCACTTCACTTTTTGAGAAAATTGCTCCTAAAATGATAGCGTCAATACACGTTCAATACCATATCAATTTATATGGATTGCTACTTTGCATTTCTTTATTTGATATTAACATTTCGGAACAATACATACCAATTCTTATAATTGGAGGCAAAGATTCCACGTTCAGTATGTTAATTACCAATGTAAAAATATAATGCGTTCTCATTTATAACTATTACTATTAATTGCTTTTAAAAATTAATCTCACACTGTTTTCAATTGTCAGTATACAATTCACATTGTTCTATTCCAGCCAAGTAGTAGCAAAAAACATAAGAATGCAAAACCACACAACCCTCTTTGGTTAAGAAAACATTAGTAAGGTATCACTTTTAGCTAAAAAAAAAAAAGCAAAACAAATTTTAAACGGTTTCGACTGAAATCTTTAAAACCTATTACTAGCTTCTGGTAGAGCGAAAGAGAATGCATATTAATCACCTATTCGTTATTTAAGACTAAATGAAAAGCAGCCATATGCACGTAAATACACACATAAGTAAATGAACTAACTCTATTTTTTTATTCATTAAGGTATTTACAGGTCCACGTTTTAACAATTCATAAACAGATATGCGATTGTCAAAAATATGATGAGATGAAAACGAATTTATTACACTTTGAAAAATATATATTTGTGGTCACACACTTAATATTCCTCGGATTAATTTATGACAGCTCATCATGTTTATTGACGTAAGGAAAGGTTTTCTCGACTTCATCATCCGTTTTTTTCAAAAATGGGTCTAAGTTTATTTAAATCGCTTTTATGTAATTTTATACAGGCAAGTATGTGGCATACATGACGTTTGAAATCATATTCTAATATAGTCTGATTGCGACGTGCAGGTGCTTTACATTGAAAACAACGACTGTGAACACAGTACAACATGCCAATTATGCGTTGCTTCATTGTATTTATAACCTTTAACCACCATTCAGAAGTGGTTCTTAATTATGTAAAATATGTTTGACTTTCCTTTTCGTTTTTGTCTGATTTTGAACGCATGTAACTGGCAAAACCCATTACTGCTCGATGACTTCTGCGTTATGTATACAATGTGCAGTAAAATATCGTCTGTCAGCAATTTAACGTTGTGTTATAGCGAAGTGTGTAGCGAAGTGTAATCATGTAAGCAGGTGACAATGCAGCAGGCGGCAGTCACCAATAAAAGCTGTTATGTAAGCAAATTCGCTAGTGATTGTTGCGAAATGCGCGTTCTTCGTTACGTCAAACCTGCAAGAAATTTCCATTAGTATTGAGTGTAAATGAAGAGAAGCTGCTAAAGCGCTTTCTTTTAAAGTTGCGATTTTTGAAAAACAGCTATAAAAGAAAAATTTAAACAGATGCTAGAAGTTGAATTATTTTTAATTTTTATTTTAAATGACGAGTCAAACGAAGGAATGTGAACGAATTTTCAACACAGTGCATCAGTACTTTAAATACTCCACAATGAAGACTTTGGTATTGACATTTTTGTGGAGGCACCTCAATTGACGTAGTCAGACGAGAAAGATAAAAGATTATTTCAGTGGCATAAAATGAGCATTAGGAGTTATTAAAATATAAAAAAGAAACATAGAATATCTCTGTTCTTCGGAATCTCATCATGTAATATCCTAAAAGACCCTTTGGCCATCGCGCAAATTAAGTTTCGCGAAATTTGTGATATAGCTGGTATTTAGAGTTGACAGAAATTCCGAAGTGACTCAAATGACCAGAACATACAAAAAAAGCTTACGCCACTAATATTTATAATTAGATCAATTAAAGTAAATTCCTCTAATGATAAAAATATAAACCATTACGTCAATATGAATGCGTTACAAGTAGATATGCTGCCTAAGATCATACTAAAATTAATTTCACATGTTAAGGTATGTTAAACACTGTACGTCATTGTACGCAATTCGTACAGCTGCTATTGTAATGCTTGCTGTTGATATTGCAGCTTTTACTTTTGGTATTGTCTCTTTTCTTCTTCGCACGAGGAAATTTTAGTTTTATTCGCTTGTAACGAATTTTGGTTAGTATTCTTTCCATTTTGTGCCGCAGTATGGTAAAAATACAACGACGTTACAAACTTCGAATTGAAGGTGCCTATACTTTAGTACTTACATTGAGAAAGAATTTCCAGTAATCCGCAGCAATTAATATTTCTTGTAAATCGATTATGATCATATGAACACTTAAATCCATTTATCATTTTATGGACTAACACATGTCATTTTGCGAAAGCTAAATGGCTGGCTAATTCGAATAAATTTAACTTAGATAAGAAAAAAGATTTGAAAAGAGTAACGGAAAAGGACTGAATTTTGGAAATTATATTAATAAATAAACAAGCGATGTTGATCAATACATACATTTTAGGCAAAAACACAAATACGTTGTGGAAATGTGCGTTGCTTTACACGAAGCCCAGTATTAAATTTATGTTTTAAGAAGATAAATGAAGTCCTTTTTTGATTTTTGAGGTCGTTGGTGTGGAAGAATAACTGCTAGGTTTGAATCATTTACAGCCTATTATCACTTCACATTATATTTTTTTTTGTATATAAGCAGGTCTCACCCCCTGCACGTGTTTTGTGGCTGTTTAGTAAATACTTCTTTTTCACGTGTGCCTGCTGACTGAAGTGTTTAATTGCTTTAATACCTACACAGGGAGAAAAGACACATTTGGTGCAGTTATGTTTTGCATATAAAGGAGCAAACTTCATCGTTTGACATTATAAAATATTAAAGAATAGTTGGTGACTCGTAATTGTGCCATCTATTTCAAACCATTATGCTACGTGTAGGTAGAATGAAATAGGGAAGGAATTTTTTGAGTACTTTTAAATATGTAATTGTTGTCAAGTTTTCAATTTAAAATATTTTCAAAAATGCTTTATATATTAGTCGTTACGAAACGTTAAGCATAGATACAATAGATGGAGTGGATTTATCAAGGAAACCTGCTATTTCTGATGCGCAAGCAATAACATTTGATTGTCATATATTTTAAAGAGAAACGTCGTAAAGGAACTTGAAATGCATGCAAACGCAACAAAAAAAGTAAATACATGCTGTGTTAAGTCCACATATTTAGAGTCGAAATTAAATTGATAAGCTTCTTTCAATGCGCGGTTCTTTTTAATACTTTCTATAACAGCGGCGATGCCTTCATGCTATTTTCCAGAAGTTCCTGTTTTAATAATGGACCTATACCATGTCGGCTTGTTGAAAGTGGCTGTTGTATCACTATGTCGTTGTATTACCCACAAATTTTACACAACTTTCTGTTTATTTATTTTTGTTTGTTTTATTTTGTCATTGATATAATGTTGGTTGTTTAAAAGCAACAAATCGTGAGTTTTGCTTCTTATTTCTGCTTAAGTTTTGCAAAATAACTAGTAACAAAGGAAGGTATGACGAAAGATATACGAAATACAAATTTTAAGACAAAGACAAATGGCTCGTTAGTATTAGTTATTATTATCATTATTATTAATTTCGCCAGAGAAATAAATTCTAGACTAAACTCTTAAAAGCACTAGCATCTAAGGCCATCGGCTTAAATTAAAAACTCTACCGCACTTGAGATTCGAACCCACAACCATTGACTTGCTAGTCGAGATTCCTCGCCTTCGGCTACTCAAGCGGATAGTATTAGTTAGTTCAGATAATTCATCAGAACTAATACTAGCTTTTCTATAGGTGTATCTTTCAGCACTTGTAGCTGAAAGGCCCAAGGTAAACAAAAATTGATATGGCAAGTGATTAAAATAATAGAGTGCAACTGATAACTGATATTGAACCGAAACCATAGCAGAATTATTGTATGTAAATTATTGAATGACTTTAATAAAATGTTGAGCTTGCATTATGTACTATTGAACAACATGTGCAAGCATGAATAATAAGCAATCGCTACTAAAGCATATAATCATGCAATTATGATTGATCTCAGTAAAAAGTACAAGTACGCAAATAGTAAATTGTAACACAAAGTAGAGCGCACACACAGTTTAATGACGCTATCATATTAAACGCTAACATACGCTAATATATTAGCAGTAGACACTAAGAAGTTACCAAGCTTCGTCACTGAAGCGAAAGGAAGTTAATCAAAAGATAGATAATCAGGACGCTGACTGGGCAATAAATTATTTTGCTAATAAAGTTTAGTTAAGAAGCACTTCCAAAACAAAATAAAAAATTGTGAATTAAAAAGACTTAGGTGAAAGGTAAGTAAAATAATGTTAAATGTTAATGAATAATCGATTAACGTTAATCAATGCTACGCAATATAAGATTATGCTTTTCGATGGAAGACGGTTGGGGTTCGCAAAATGAAACCATTATGAGACGGAGAAGAGTTTGTATATAAATTGCCTATAGAGCATCTTCGTTTTATTTAATTTTTTATTTTCACTTGCAATTCAGCTACAACAAAATAGCAGCTAAATGGAGTAGACTTTTAACATTTGATCTTAAGTTAAACATTAGGATTAAGTGATATAAGCCAAAACATAAAGGAACAACAAATATTCCAAATCATACATAAGTTAACAAGAAAAAAAAAATTAGCGAGCAACTAAATTGAACAATTCACGAAGTTTTATTGATAGTTAATTGAGATACGGCGTACTAAGACATGAATATGAAGGAATGTCGATTTGATAGTATTAAAAGAACCCGCTTTTGAGATAAAATTATAGATATCTTACATGTTTTGGCAGAAGAAGTTAAATAGAATGAAGAGTTCATAATTTTGTCTGCATTGACTAGGTTTTATGACAATAAAATTTCTAAAATTAAGTGTAGGAGTATTGTTGCTATCTCCTAATAAGGTCGGGTAGTCAATTCTACCATATAGAAACTTTAATAAAAATGAACACATCTGGGATAAACCTATCTTCCATCAGTGAAGATAGTGCCCAAATTAGCAATCTATTTTTCAAAGGTTGCAAGAAGACTAGTGGATCCCATCCTAAATTCCGAAAAGCGAAGAGCAAGAATTGTGTTTGAAGCGATTCTGCTGAATCAATGTAACATCTACAGGCAATAAACCACACGATCGATCCCTATATCCTGTTTGCTACTTGCGGATCTTCAACTTCTCTGGATCACTGTTTAATACTAAATAGTACTATGTAATATGCCCATAAATTTGTAATGTTTTGCATTTATTTTGTACGTTTTATCGATTATTTCTCACAAAATCAATGAAACTAAACTAAAACTATTAAGCTAAAATCAACAATGATTTAAGAAAAGTTGAAGATTTTTCCTTTCGAACGAAAAAAAGAAGTAAAGGAATTATGCTTAATTTAAGCCTGTCCGAACTTTTCTTTACCGAGGTAGCTTTATCGTCTGAAAGTTAACTAAATCCATAATTTTTGTACTAGGCCTTTTTAAAGTACGCCTAAAAAGCGAATTTAAGACCGTAGGAGCAGGTAAATTGAAGGTCTTCAAAAATTTTTTTTAACCCTGCAGCATTATCGATTTATCGTAATCTACCCGTGTTTGCGTGCTCTTAGCTCGAAGATGCAGTGGTAACAAAGATTCTCCTAGCATATTATATATATCAATTACTTATGTTTCGGGGACCAAAATTAAAAATTTGCAAACTGAAAATGTTGACCGAAATAGTCAGTATGACTGCTGTGGCGCGTATGTGTAGTGATGAGAATTTACCTTATTAATGAATATAAAAATTTATAAAATATGCCCAAGTAATCATTTCGCTGCTCTGAGTAATATTGCAGGAGCTCGGCGCTTTGGAATGCTGTGCATTAAGATTCAGTGCTGGGTTATTGAAAATGTTTTCTTGTTTTAGTTCAATAAAAGCAATTGTTAATGTTTGCTTAAGTTGCTATTGTTTAGCTAATTAAGGGAAAAACAATAAGCAAAACATACAAAATAAATGCGCATTAAAACAAAGTGAGAATTGATTGGTATCATTATCATTATTTTATAAAAATATAAAGTCGCCGCCACAAAGTAAAAATGCACTATGTTGCTGTTAATTATAATAATTTACTGAAAATATAAGTAATAAATTGCAGGCAATTTTAATTATAATCAATAAAAAAATAAATAATAAAACACGCTGAGAAATAAAGGAAATACGACCAGTGACCTTGATTACCACCCTTTTTTTGGGAGAAAATTGAGTACTGCCAAAAGACTAATCATGTACCATTGTTGCCAACTTTTCCTGAGCTGAGTTGACGTAGCTTTGTTCAATGTAAACAAACCACATATCGTAAACAATAACAAGCATGCAAAACGAAATAAAAGGCAAATTATGTAGAATTCGTGTTAGGTTATAAAATGATAAATGAATTTGAATGTTGAAATCGATCTACAAGAAATTTGCATTCAATTGCCAATATATAAAAAGTTTCTTTTAATCAAAATAGCAATTGATACTTTCAACATTTATTTAGTGTTTATGTAAATTCTTCCGCGAATTACAATTTTAAAGACTATTTATATCCTGTGAAGAGCCTGTGAAGTCGTCACTCGTTTTGGCCTCACAGGTTCGCATTATATTGCTCGCTACGGCCAAGCAAAAGGAACGCCGTGCATTTGGTACCCCATAAGAAATAATGTAAATGCGAGTACCGCAAGAAATTCCGCCCAAACCTGTTGCCCTAGCGAACAAAAGCGCAGAAAAAAAAAATCAAGGCGAGTTATTTATGCAAGCAGAAGAAAGACAGTAATGTATAAGAGACCAAGAAGTGAAGTATATCAGCTTTGATAACGCGAACTTCGACCAATCTCACAGGGTGAAATGGAATCTCGTTAAGCGTCTTGCACACTTCAACCATTCTTTTTTCCTCCCCGGCGGCTCACATTGCTAAAGATAATTAAAACTTTCATTTACATTAAATGATGTGCGCGTCCGTGATGTGCTAGATCGTTGAACAGTGAAATCTTTGGTTAAGAGCTTCGAAGCTCGAGATTTGGTACATAAAGGAAAAAAGGAAAATTCACGTAAAATTAACCGCTTGCTGGACTTGGCGGTATTCCAAAAATATTTAAAAGTTGTAAAGGAGAAAACCAAGAAATGCCAGGGATACCAGCCACCGCATATCTACGAAGGAAATCCCGACGTTTGTCCTGAATATAAAAGTAAACGAGAGTATATAAATCGAGAGAACACTATACGAATTTTTGAAGCTCGTCGATAAGGCGGGCAGAATATTTTCCGGGAGTTTATAACGCTGGAATAAGAAACGTGAAGAGAAAATGATCTTGGCTACGCGCGAGTGAGAAAATGTCTACGAAATTAGTAAAAATTAGAAAAAAAGAGAAAAAAAGGAGACAAGAGAAAAGTTTTCCGGGTCTGACAAATCAAAGGAATCAACGTGTATATTTTCGGTCGGTGCCTACTTGTGTTGTTACCAATTATAGTGTTAAAGTGTGGTAGGAAGATAGAATAAATTATGGCAAAAGTTTGCCGAGACGCTAGTCATTAGTACATTTTTTTAGAGCGAGGGAGCACGTAAGTGATCACAGAGAAAGTTAGCCGAAACATCGATCAGTAGTAAGTTTTCGCATCGCAAGGCGGCCATAGCACTAGAACGAATTTGTACTCTACCTTTAGTCGACGCGCACAAGAGGAAAAAAAGGGAAAATTTCAATTAAGGCAACCGGCAATGGGGATACATAGGAAACAAAAGGCAAAAGGGAAAATGATAACAAAGAAACAAAAGAAAATTCATAAATCCAGCCTAATATAAAAGGTAAAAAAAAAACAAAAATATAAATCTTAACTCTTCGTGGCAAACAATTAAGAGGAATAGAAACTATCCAAACAATAAGCTAAGCAAAATTATAGCAAAATCTCAATACATTCACGGTAACAAACAAATCTGGATAAACGATTGGACGATGGATTTAATAACCGAGGATTGTTTAGCAAACTAAATAAAACTTTAGCGTAATTAGAGATTAGATAATGTTACGAGAAAATACCACAATAATAACTCGATATAACACAAAATTATTACAATTAAATCAGACAATAAGCCGGCCATAAATTAAATTTATTTACTAAAATGAACCCGATAAAAGAATAAGACCGAAACTAATATAATACGAGCAATTACGTTGAATTGAATGCAATTAATTAAACTATAATAACTAGTACCAGATAATACAAAATAATCCAAAACTAAGATAGCCCAGGGCAAATGTAAAACAGAAGAGTTCAGTTTATTTGCAATCGATAAACAAGGCTCATAGGGAAATTATTAACCGTGTTTTAGTCCCCTGGTCCTATTAAAAAACCGTCCGTGAGCCATGTCGGTTGCTATCATGACTTCAACGTTACGCGCAACCTGGGTTAACTTCTTACGTCGAGACTAGCTGCAAGCTTGCCTGGGGGAGTTGGACTTAGAGATTAAAGGCATCTCGCAAGAGATGAGGAGACGCTGGATCCAATTCATCAATGGGACCATAAGCTCGAGGTTGTTGTAGGCCTATTGGAGCTACAGACGGAGCTTGAGACCCCTACCAGACAGCGATCGCCCTCTCCAGCCTCTTACGCGATATATACACCCGACGAGCTATCAACGAACGAGAAAGGATCTTTACAGCCACCAACGAGCGCCGAAACTATGCACGTACCAGCGACGGTACCGGAGCCGAATAGCAAAATAACCATGTCACCGACATTCTACCACAATGTTTCAGCACCGTTCAATAATACCAGTGAAATCACCCAGCTCGCCGCCCCTGAGTTTTCCCGACAGCGGCCGACACGAGACCCGTCATGGAAGTTTCCCGGCAGTAGAGAGCCGTTTACTTTCATCGAGTGGGTCGAACAGCTAGCAAAGGCATATAGCGTCGGCATGGACCGTTTGCCAGCCACCATTGTGGAGATGCTACGCTACCGGGCCTTAGCGTGGTACCGCAACAACAACCTGGGCAGCCTGGGAGAAGTTCGAGGCCAACTTTCTGCGATTTTTCTTATCATCGCGATACTTTACCCGACTCGAAGATGACAGCCGCTGACGCACCCAGCGGCCGAGAGAGAAATTTTAAGATAATATGATGACCTTGCAAGACCTGATGCGCCATGTCGTGATGACGGAAAATCAGAAATTATCTATCTATAAAGCATCTATACGAATGCGAAGCCCTATTACCGGTGGTACATACGGCATCGTGACTTCAGCCATTTAGCCAAATTCATGGACCGCTCCACCGGTTTGGAAGCGAGCCCTACGGGACACACGTCACGCGTCTTTCCTAGAGAAGCATACCAAGAACTTCAGCGGCGCCGAACAACAGGGCGTGTGCATCGGATATAATGCTGCAGGAGAATCGATTAAGTGCGGTGGCGGCATGCTGGCGATGTGCCGATGGCGGACGGTACCAACAACAGTATAATTGCCCGAACCCGCAGGTCCTGCAATGTCGGTGAAGAGTACGAACCATTAACTGCTGCCAACAGGGAAACTACCGGGGAGCCCGCCACCAGCATAGGAAAATGGGCCCCAAGACGAACCTGCCTTGCGAACGGTAGTATCCCCCAGTCTAGCGAATGCATCCTGTCCACAACGCGCAATGCTGCAAGACAGGTCTACTGTGAAACCAAGATTAAGTCTAACCTAGCCAAATCAACGAAACCACCCAACATCGACCCTCTCTAACGAGGCCCACGATATGCCAAAGCAACGCCGTTCTTTCGCGCCGAAAGTTAATAGCAGCAATCTATTTTCCAGCGAAGCGGTCTTACAAACCGCACTATGCAGCGAAGCGAGCCAGAGTCCGCAAACCCACCGAAATCTCCGCACAGTGCAAAGAAGTTCGTAACGATATCAATGCATCATTCGAGCATACAACCAACCATTCTCAGCGAAGTCAACGGCGCCATGCTTCAAACTCCAATCCACATCTGGCAGAGTGGGGGTCCCTAGCGGCCTACGAGACCAGCCACGTGCACATGAAGGCCAAACTAGCGATCGATTTCGTAGAAGTAGCGCCCAAAGCAAGTCCACAGTTAACAAATTTCGACCCCTTCTAGTGGCGAACTTAGACACACGACCCGTACCTGCCGGCTAACGAGCCGGCATTCCGACATCGTAAAGCAATAGATACGGAAATGCTGACGGGGCTTTTAAGGCCAACGGGTCAACGCCACAGTGGACACTGGTGCGACCACAAGTTTCATCGCTGAAGCTCTCGCCCGACTGATCGAGAAGATCAGCAGAAGGGGCTCGTACCGAGAGAAAATGCACCTATCAGACAGAACAGTATTTGAGATAAACAGCGGGTTTACGTGTCTTGTCCAATTTGGAGACCGGACTACATATCGTCGCCCTGTCGTCAGGCGTGGGACGACTGTAGCGCTGCTACCAGGTTATAACTTCCTCAAGGCGTTCGGAGCCAGGTTTCAACGTGCAAACGGACCGGCAACATGCCGATCGAGCGAACCTCCAAGCCAAGTAACCACGGTCCTTCTTACAGCCGAGACGATAAAGACCCCAGCGAGTAGAAAGTACAATGCGTCCACAGAAACCTCGAAAGCCACAACAAATAAGGTGAAGATGACAGCTGAGCCTAGAGTGGACAAACCGAGGACAAACAACGATGCATCGAGCGTTTCTTGCAGCAAGAATTGCCAAACTTTGCAAGCTTGCCGGAGTCCCCACTTTTGCCAGACGCAAGATTGTCTTCAAGGATGGTCGACCGCTCAAATTGCGATATGCATCCGAAACCAAGCCATCCGAGCAGTGGTTAAAACCGAGGTAAACAAGCTGATCACCAGTCCCCAAATTGAACGCTTCAAGAGCCCCTACAGAGCACCGATCACCCTGGCACGCAAGAGGAATGGAACTTTGGGCATGTGTGTGAAGTTTCGCCATTTAAACAAAAAATCCGTACCCGATGCGTACCCGCTGCCAAAACTCTAAGCAATTCTGCATCGTCTGCGCGAAGCTAGAGGCATCAGTTACCTTGATCTCAAAGACGCGTATTGGCGAATTCCTCCCTGCACCTGCGACATTTCAACGAGCCGTAGACAACGTGATTGGCCCTGCTATGGAACCCCGCGCGTTTACGTACGTAGGCATCATCATTGTCGTTGAAAAAACTCTGAGCACCTGGTCAACCTGAGAGAGGTAACTCGCCGCCTACGGGCCACCAATGTAGTGCGAGTTTGTCAATAAGGAGTTAAAATATCTTGGCCACGTTATTACCGGGCAGCGGACTTAAGCGGTCTCATAGAAAACCTCAGGCATTAGTAAGGTGTCAATACCCGTGAGCATCCGCGATATGAGAAGGTTTCTAGGCATGGATTCATGGTATGACTGATTCGTACCAGAATTGGCGGCCCTCTCGAAGCCGCTTAATGAACTGCTGAAGAAGAGGATACATTGGCGCTGCAGAGAAAACCAACAGACGGTGTCCGAAATTTTAAAAGCTCAGCTAACCCAGAGCCCCATCTTGCCCTGCCGTCACTTTTTCAAGCCCTTCATCTTGTAGACGGGTGCTAGTGACACTGAATTAGGAGCCATCGTAACACAACGTATAAATAGGGAAGAACGCGTGATTGGGTATGCTATAGCGCGGAGAGATATTACACGGCTACAGAGAAGGAGTTCTTGGCGTTAACCTTTGGCACCAGGACGATGAGGCCCTATCTAGAAGGTTACCCTCTCAACGTCGTAATCGACCATCTATCCTTGAAGTAGCTGAACTCCATGGATGACCCTTCCGGCCGTTTAGCTAGGTGAGCCTTACAGCAGTACGATTAAAAAGCATCGGCGCTGAACGAGGAACGTCGTGGTCGATGCGCTGTCCTGGCAGCCACCCGAAGAGTTCAACCGTGTGGTGACATGCACCGAGCTATCCGTAAGCTGCCGATGTTAAATAACAAGAGAGGTGGAAACGCAGAAGCTCCCCGACTTTGCCATCGCAGATGGGTGGTTTTACCGCCATTTTCCACGAAGCAGTATGCAAGAGGGAGAAGCAACATGGCTGCTGAGCCCGCAGCGGGGCATCTCGGCATACAAAAGACTGTGAAACGAGTGTCTACAGTCTCCAAACATTTCTTTGGATCAGTACCGCAAAAGAGGGTGAGTCACACGACGCTCCTGGTGTTTGTAGACAAGAATTAGTCTCGCGCAAGCGCTCCACCGCTGCTGAAGTGATAGACGACTTCCGAGGGCGGACCCACAGCTAATTTGGCACACCCACGGAGATCGCCACTGATAACCGCAACCTCGCATCCTCATCCTCCGACCAGCGAAGATACTTCAACTCCCATCGCTGCCGTTAGTACCCCCGGATGTGGGATTTGGTGACAATCCGCCATCAACCCATTTTGAAAATGGTCAATCAGTTCGTCGCAAGTTGGCACTTCGATTCCAGATGCCTCACGCCTTGGTTCGGTTAAATCATCATAGTCGAGGACACCATCGCACGCGCCCTAAACCGCATTCATCTGCAAGAGACCAAACCTGTCGCTCATGCCCGACGACGCCACGGAACTTCGGGAGCAGCAGAGTGATCGCGCTGGACGACACAAGCCTACGCCGTGCGCACCATGTTCACCATTTCCATAATCAAGATTGTCTTACCATGCTTTACTTATTTTGCCTTTGGATACTATAACCCAAATGAAATTAATCAAGTCTCCACGCAGGTTTCGCGAGATGTATCCCAGCGATAGTGCCATGTGGCTTTTCTTAAGCCCGACTTGGTGAAATCGCAGCCCGCACACCGTATCTCCGACTTGCCGGTGATAGCTCGGATTCACGCAGTCCGATAGGTCAACGAGGTACCTTGGGAGTTCCAACGGACCAGGAAACAGACCGGTAAGCTGTACTCAGAGACAAAGAGCTTTATGTAATCACCGTCAGCCACCGGGGAGAGTGAGCAGCCAAACGATCCAGCTACGGACGTGCCCGTAGGTGCTCAGAATCACCCACCTCACCGAAGAACGGAGGCTCTGTAAGGAACCAAAATCGTCCCCTGTTTTGGCCTCACTGGTTCTTCGTCTCTAAGGGGAGAGTGCTACGCTAAGTTAGGTTAGGAATTGCGAAGGAAACCCCAGTCAGAAACAGATGTTTCAAACATACGAATCATGAAAAGCATATATACGCTCCATCAATACTTCCAATCCAATCTGTAATAAATAGTAAAAATATTATTACGATTGTTTTCCTATAAAACAAAAAGTTCATTTGCTGACCGCCTGGAATACCAAATTCGTGGAAAACCAAACGTTCGTATCCACGATTACGGGGTATTTGATCCAATCCACACGCGTCAATTTAGCGGTTTTTTAATTGTAAACTTTAAAAATTTGCATAAGGGTGTAGATATATTTAGATGGCACATATAAACATACCTGTTAAAACATACCTATTCCACAAAAGCCCGTCAATTTGACGGGTAAACTTTGCAAACTGTCATACTCCAAGTAGAGATAACAAGCTCAAATGTCGCACAAACATTACGTCAACCATTAAGATACCGATGGGCGGGATATGATCACAAACACTTTCAGAACAAACAGAAAAAACTAAAAGCGCACAGAAGTTGTATTCAAAGTCTCAACTATAGCTTTCGATTCCCGGAACATATTTTTTGAAAACAGGCACCTATGCAAAAATGGACAAAATTGGAATTTCACCTTTTTTCCAATTTCTTCTCACGCAGTGTTGGTTGAATTTTATCGTTTATTGTGGATATATAAGTGAGTCAGTCGTAATAAGTTTTGTACTGAACGTAAATTTGATCTTAATAAATATGGGAGTAGTAGGCTTTCGAAAGTATCTTCATCGGATCGAAAGCTATAAATGAAAATATGAAAAAATTGATTTCCAATTTAATTGTAAATGGATGGACAATGTGCTAGCATATGTTAGAATAAATAGGAAATGGACTGAGAGAATGTTGTAATTAATTGTGGATGTGCTAATAAATCGTTACTTGTGAACCTATCAGTTAACCGACATAGACACTTTTTGCATATATATTTATAGACAAACGTTTGAAGAAAATGTTACTGTCTGTTTTAATTATGGGTATAGGCTCGCATATCTCAACACATTTTTATTCTCACATATCTACTCAATCAAGGAATATTTGTGTCGAATATTAGTTAGTTATGTTAATTTTGCTGTGACGATTTAAACTTTAAAATTTACCCCTAAAGTTAGCAGGTTTTCGTAAAATTCGGTATATGTAAAACAATCCGTATATCTGGTATTAAAAATATCCATAACTTGGGCAGTTGTAACAGCAGTTGTTGTAAAATACAGTGCACAAGTTATTTGTCTTTCAAATAACTTTCATTCTTTCGACGACTTCTTTTGCCTGCATTACGATGAAGTCACGCGCTTTGGCAAGTTTCATCCTATCTGCAAAGAACGAATTCATTGCGGTACGTAATCCTTGCGGGTAACGTATTGCCATCTCACATTTTCGTGGACGGTGGCAACTACGTTGTCAAGCAATACGTAGAACCCGCCACCCAGTGTTGGAAATGTTGGCGTTGTGAGTACACCAATAATGTTTGGTCAAGACCAAACGATCTCTGTCTATTGCGCATGTATCTTATCGTGGATGCTCACAAGAAAAAAATTGTTTTAACTGCACGAGACGCAATGCTTCAAATTCTAAAATTTATCTGAAAAAAATGTCCCAACCAAAACAAGACTATGCATACCATTTTAAGTTAATGCCGCTCACGTATCTGTTACTCTCGCCTCAAAGAAAATAAGGTGGCAAGTATTAAATTTAATGCCGCAGAGTTCCCAAATTTTCATAAGTTCTCCGCTTTCAATAAAAAATTCACCCCTAAATATTCAAGCTGTCGTCTAACTGTACCCTCAACAAAAAACAACCGACAATAAGTCTGATAATCCCGACTCTCACACCAGTCTGATCCAATCTATTTTAAAATGTCAGTTGATACTCTGCTCTCAAAGCGTATAGAGCCAGTGTTGGCTACTGGTAATTAACTGAAAAAGCTGTGAAGATTGCTGCAAGCCAGTGAAATTCATTGTTATTTTGACTAATTAGTTGAAAAACTGAATAACTGATACAAATTATTGTATATAAATGCATTAAAAAGCATTTAACAACATTTAAAAGCATTTAATAGGTGATTGTTCACTATATCATTTGTTTGTGTATATGTTTGCATACATACTAAAAATCTAAAAATGACGCTAAGGTGCACAACACAAGTGGAAACACTTTGTTTGAATTTCATTCTTTGTGTATTTAAAAAGACTAGATATCTTGGTTCGTTCTACTTTGCAAAAATTTGGAACAAGTGGATTCGAAATTTTTTTTAAAATCGATTGTTGGCGGTCGTCGGTTTCTGGTTACTGCTTTTGCTGTTTCCTACACTAGGTGGCGCTGGTCGCGTCTAAAAGAAAAACTGTCCAGGGTGAGTGTCTTTTACATATATATTATACATATATATTATATATATATTTACATATATATTACATATTTCATCTTAAATATTGTTAAATAAATCCCTTCGCCCTATATATTGCAATAGTGCACTGAGTGAGGTATTTGAGTATACCGCACGATTAATGCACCATGGGGAAGGGCAAGAAGAACCCTGTTCCGAAGACTGTTGGGTGGATGTCTGAAGGAACGACGTCCTCTGATGAAGAGTTGATGGTGGCGAAGGGTGGGGAGGGGAATATGCGCCGTAGTGATTCGATGCCTACGGTATCCAATTCTCGGTCGGTGAAGAGGCGTAAGGCAAAAACCGGCTTTATGGCTGCAGCCGCTGCCTCCGCCCCTTAGTGGACGCGGCAGCTTCCGCGGCTAGCAGGCCAGTGTGTGTGGAGGAGCGGAACGCCGCTGCAGGGTCGGTGAGCCAGATGAAGGCGATAACTAATCGCGTGCACAAATGCGTCCTTTAGCCGGAGAGCGTTTCTTTGGCGGCTGCTGTGGAGATTTTGAGTTTTGGTAGCGAGTATGAGACGATCATCTTCGGCCTAATGGCCGAAAATGCTTGCCTGAGAGGCCGGAATGAAGAGTTAGAAAAAGCCGGCAAGTGTTTTAAATCCGCCACTTGCTCGGGTGGGGCAACCCCAGCAACGTAGGTTCCCCGCCCCGTTGTTGAGGTTGCACGGACTGTTGCACCGCCAAAGCCAGTGGTAACCTGCTCTGTGGTTGTCCGTAATATATATACTGCGGACGCACCTAAGGAGGTGGTTAAGAAGTTGGTGGAGCAGGTGGGACCGGCGTTGGGTGTTAGGGTCCACGGAATTAGACCAATCCGCGGGGGTAGAGACGTTGTTCAGATTCCATCCGTTGCAGAGAAGAAAAGATTGTGGCCAACGCAAAATTTAGGGAAGTTGGGCTCGATGTTTCCATTGTGAACTAACTGGGCCCGAGAGTTTTGGTTAAGTCCGTCCATCAGATGTTGAGTCCGTCCGCTTTTATGGATAAACTCTACGAGATGAACCTTAAAGGTTTATTCCCCAATCGGAAGGAGTTTGATGAGGGGATCCGCCTTATGTCGAAGCCATGGGCGGATGCTGACAGAAAGACAAATGTTATTTTGGAAGGCTGCTGCTCTGCCATTACTGTATTTTGCGCGCTGGTAGGGTGTACGCTGAGTGGATGTCGTTCCCGGTGCGCCCCTACGACGAGGTGCCCATGTGTTACCGCTGCCTCACCTTTGATCATATGGTCAAAGACTGCAGGGTGAGGGGGGTAGTTTGTCGACACTGTGGTCAAAGTGGCCACAGGCACAGTGTGTGTACGAACGCCGCACACTGTGAAAACTGTGAATTCAGGGGGCTTCCAGCGGGTCATCTTATGATGTCCTCCGCTTGTCCTGAGTATAATAGGATGGTTGCGCGGGTGGCAACTCGTCATTAAAATGGTCCTCCTCATACTCCAATATAATTGCAATCGCAGTTATAATGCGCTGTGCGAGTTCCTCCAGAGTATGCGTGAGCTAGGCGGTGGGGTGGCGTGGGTACAGGCGCCGTGCGTATCCGGTGGTAGGCTCAAGGGCCTGCCAGCTGATGTGCGTGTGTTCCTCGACCACAATAGCCACTCTGTGAATTGTGAATGATGTGAATGTGGAAGCCACACTTGTCGTGGCCAGTAGTCACGGCGTCTGTGTGTCCGTTGAAGGCCCGCACGGAAGGTTGCTCTGTGCAAGCTTTACTGTAAGTTTAACCAGGAACGGGATGATTACTTCACGTATATGGATTCGGTGTTGCTGCTTGCTGGCGACACCCCATTGATCCTGGGGCTGGATGCTAATGCCTGTTCACCCCTTTGGTTAAGCAAGATGCCAGAACGTGTTTCTGGCTTAAGCAACCAAATAAGGGGTGAAGTGCTGTCCGAGTGGTGTATAACCAGAAGTGTCCGGGTGTTAAATGAGCCGAGTGAATGGTTCACTTTTCACGGTTCAGTTGGGGCTAGTGACATTGATGTCACTATTGCCAATAGGGAAGCAATGGGCTTGTTTGATTTTTCATAGGAAGTGAAAGGTGGTTGGGGTATTAGTGATCACCATGGTATTGAAGTGGTCATGAACTATACCCCGGCCCCGCCGATTGAAGTTGACGTCAAACGTTGGCGTACTTCTGGGGTGAACTGGGACACCTACGGCGTTCTTATTTGGGAGGCGGTTATTGCTGTGCCGTTTGGGGACTTTCAGAGAAAGCCCTTAGATGAGCAGGTAGACCACATAACTGAATCGGTTTGGTGTGTCAACGACTTGCTCTTCGAGAGATGTCCCAAGGCAAATTAAAGAGGGGTTAAGTGGTGGACACGCCGTCTGTCCGTAAAAAGAAAGGCCGTCCTCCGCCTTAGAAGGCAATTCCAGCGGGCGAGAAGGTCCAATGCTGTTCAGTTAAGAGTCGAATTGAGGCAATGCGTCAATGACTATAAACGCATGCTTATTGAGACTAAAGAGGACGACAGGAAAAAATTTGTCTCCTGTAACCGTGACGACCCTTGGGGTCAAGTTTACCGTGTTGTCAAGGGAAAAAAATCCTTGGAGGTAAGCGGTAGTCGTACTCCTAATGGAGTACTATCCACTTGGAGGGAGTGTCTGAATGAAATATTTTTCCCTGGGTAGGATCATGAAGTGCTTCCCAATACTGGGGTTGCGCCTCCTACCCCTCCCTTAGGAAGGTATGAGGTTGAGTGTGCAATTTCCAAAGTCAGATCAAAAAGATCGCCAGATATTGGCGGAATTACTGGGGTGATGGCAAAAGCCATCTGGAAGGTTATTCCTGATTACATATATACGACTTATTGTCTGTGTCTGCCTGGAGGCACAGCAGTAGAAAATGGCAAATGTTGTGGTTCTTCTGAAGTCGCCTGATAGGGTGAGAAGTGATCCTTCATCTTACCGGGGCATCAGTCTTCTTCCAGTACTTGGAAAAGTTCTGGAGAGGATAATGATAGAGATGATTCCTACTCTTAGTCTGTCTGATAGGCAGTTTGGCTTCCGTAGCGGTCTCCGCATGGAAGATGCCTGGCTACACATGCAGGCATGTGTCAGGTAGTGTAACGAGAAATATGTCTTAGGCATATTTATTGACTTTAAAGGTGCGTTCGACCATCTCAACTGTGGTAATATACTCGCCAGGCTAGGAGAGGTAGATTGCCTGGAAATTAAACTCTGGGTAAGCTATTTCTCGCAGAGGCGAGCTTGCGTTGTCGGTAGAAATGACATTGTCTTCAGGGATGTCGTTAGAGGCTATCCGCAGGGATCCATCAGTGGACCATTTATATGGAACATTATGATGAATGGCTTGTTAAGGCAGCTAGAAAGCATGTGCGGCGAAGTTAATGGAATACTTGATTTCTCTGCATATGCACATGACTTGCTCATCTTAGTGAACGGTAGGTCTCGGAAAGCAATAGGAGAATGCGGTGAAAATGCCATGAGAGTGATTGATGCATGGGGACATAGTGTAGGTGTTGATGTATAATTGGAGAAAACTGTGATGACGCTGCTGAGAGGCAGCTTCTCATCCAGCAGATCTCCCGTGATCAGAATGAATGGGGTCAGTCTTAGGTACATCGCTAAAGCCAAGTACCTAGGAATTACCATAAATGATCGTGGCAAGTTTACCCCTCACCATAATAAGGTTAGGGATAAACTTATGAATATGGTAGGACAGATACAGCGTGTCCTGCGGTGTGAATGGGGCCTTAACAGACGTGTCGTGCGGAAAATATACGGCGGGCTCTTTGTTGCTTGCACAACATATGGAGCTGCTGTGTGGTGTCGGGACGTTACGTCTGTTGTAGGGCGAAGTAAAATTTTGAGCTGCCAACGCATAATGTTGTTGGCGTGTCTGCCCGTTTGTAAAACGGTCTCTACTGACGCTCTACAAATACTGCTTGGTGCACCCCCCCTGGACTTTGAGGTGTTACGTTTCAGTAATGCTTATAGGATAAAGAAGGGCCTGCCCCTACTTGATGGGTTAAATACTCAGGATGTAGAAAGATTAAATTCTCAGGAGCGTGAATCGCTGTTAAAGGAATATGTCCGTGCTTTATGGCAATCACGTTGGGAAAATAGTGAGAACGGTAGAAAACCATGCGGGTTTTAGCTTTAGCCTACACCTCGGGTTTCTACTTACGGGCCACTGATCTCTTAATGCCATTTTGCACGAGAGAGCCCGTTCTGAAACAAGGCTTGCCTCTGTGGCAGCCTGTCCCAAGACTATGAACATGTGTTGTTGGTGTGCCCTGAGGACTCCGCTTTCAGAGACTTAGAGGCCATGGGAATCAAGCTAGTTCACGGCAACATTGATTGCAGTCTGGTTCTCTCTACTCCTGAGACGACAGCTGCACTGAGCGCGTTCGCATCTGGGGTTTTCTTCAAGCGCCGGCTAATTCGACGAAGTTTGGATAGCCCTGTTTAAGCTCTGCTATGACGGGTTCTCCATAGATATTTGACTCACTGACTGACTGGGGGGTGGGCCGCATGGGGCTCTATAAGTCTTGCCGGAGACTTCTCCTCTATCTGGTATAGCATTGTGGTGGAATTCCGTTTCCACGTTTAATTGCATTGGTATGGTTATTTGAACTCGGTTTGAGCTTTGCTCACTTATCTCCATAGGGTATCGTTTCCCTTATTAAACGAAAGAGGTTGGGATAGGCCTCCTCCGCCCAGTAGGAATACAATGCCCATGCGCATGGTATTCACTGGTCCCACTATCAGTGCAGTTTCATCTGCAGATACTATCCCGTACCTAGTTTCAGTTCATATGGGACTTGATGCTAGGTCTACGTGGAGGCTTTCATACTCTTCTTTCATAACTTATTTTTCTCTTTACATCCGGTACCACGGGTGACAGGAGTCCCTGAAGCAACTTTCCAACTTCGGCCTGTCAGCGGGAACGGCCCATTGTGGGAGATTCGGGGTGGCTGTGGTTGGCCGAAATCGCAGGAAGAGCCTCGGCTCGGTGTGGCGTTGCATAGAAACCAGGTGTCTGACCCAAAGAAAGACAGACGTTTTAAGTAGACCCCGCCTTCACCAGGGTGGGAGATACGTCCATACACGTATCTTTACTGAAAATCGAGGATTTCCTCGGGGCGCTGAGTCTGCGTTTTCACATTCCGTGTGCTATCGGGCTCCGTGGGGTTAAGCCTTCACGGCAGGCATCCATGTTAAGCACCTAGAGACATCGTCTAACTTTGCCCTCAACAAAAAACAACCGACAATAAGTCTGATAATCCCGAGTATCACACCAGTCTGATTCAATCTAATTTAAACACCCAAAGCTTAACGATTATCAAACTTTTGGCCACTCCTCTTCTCTAAACTTCGTGAAGCTGTTCACCAGTCAGAATCAAGGTGAAGTTATTCCAAGTTTCCTAAAAATGAAAATAGACCAATTGGATTTCACGAGCGCTCGCAAAAATATTTTTAGTGACATGCCATATCTTCACTGAAATTTTGAACCGCACGCACTGCCTGGTCGAAACTGGTTTGTTTCTCACCCCACCTTTTTTGGGTTTTACACGAACTTGTGTTCAAAAATATCTCAAGTCATTTACACTTAACAATTGATTTCGTAACATTAACAATATGATTCCATTCAGTGTCACCCCTCTCTGAATTTTTTTTCTACGATTTTTGTCACACCTTTTCGTTGGCTTCACTAGAATAATACCAAAAAAAAGGCTTCCGAACTTAACCCTTGGTGAAGCATCAAATGCAATTTTGCTAGGTCTAAGATAAGACTTACTGTCAGGAAATGTAAAGCTTTGGTTAACCTTAGAAGAAGTGTAGTTACATACTCAAACTGGCATAACGTAAAGGGTGGAAACGAATTTGCAATAACATCAACAGCGATATGTCAGTTTGAACCTTTACTGTGCACTTAACTTGTTCAGAAGTATTAAATTCACACATCGCGCTATGCCTACATAATTTTTTAACAAACTCTTTTTCTTCTGCCACTGTTATGCCTTGTTTATCATTTGACGAGCGATGTGCCAACCCACTGTTAACAACTCAATAGATGTCTGAAAGGATACCTCACCTGATTGAAATGGCATCCGAACCGGCCATCTCATGAATTTGGATACGTCAAACAGGCTGGTTCTTCTTAAAAAATATAACGGAGTACTCAGCACCTGCCACATACCATTAAACTGATGTAACGTTTAAATTGTCAATTTAAGAAAAGAAAAACTATCTACCACTAAATTAAATTCACACAGAGGCATTGACTTACTTTCCATTATCAGCAAACTTTTTGAAATAATACCATGCTTTGATAGTATCTAACATCACAAAACACTGTCGGTGACTCCCAATCCGTCTTCAGAAGCTATAAACCCACCTATGATAACGTTATTATTATATAGTGTGCTATAAAATTAACTTCTGTGAAACGTCAAACCCTTATTTTAGCAGCCGTTAACTAAGTCGGCACCGAGATTTTAAGATTCGTTCTGCTTTCATTGAGTTTACCAACCAATTTCTGTACGAACTCTTTCGCTTCAAAAACATCCTAATTAATAACAATGAGACCACCATATATAAAGGCCCTTCAGGGATGGCCCCAAGTCTCCTCCAGGAAAAGTTTCGATGGTGGGATACACAGGAGACCATGTTATTTTCGGGTCGCATGCCGAGTGCTTGAGCCTCTTCAACTTTCGCTATCTACGTACAAAACCAAAGATTTGTCCTTTTTAAAAAAACGCATGCGTCCCATAATCACACTACGGGTCCAGTGTACCTTATGAACAATCCTTTAATTGCTTTCGCTTTACACTACATTCAAAATTCTGTTCTACTCCGCATATTGATATAACCGTGAAATAATACTTTCATTTTATGATTGTCTTGAAATCCACATGCGACATTTCATAGAGATCTGATAGTTTTTGTATAATCAAATTATT
>NW_024003726.1:1241920-1246536 GCF_014805625.2 Glossina fuscipes
AATCGGGAAGCGGTGCTACGTCTAAATCGATGACGTGGTCATATTTGGAAAAGGCGAAAATGACCACTTCAACAACTTACAAAAACTCTTTGACACCTCAGAGAAAGCAAACCTTAAGGTTCATCTCGCCAAATGCGAATTCGTAAAAGTCGAAGTCGAATTTTTAAGTTTTATAGCAGGAACAAATGGAATTATATGGTATTAAATACAACCTCAACAAAAGCCAACCAATCGTGGACTTCACGACACCTAAAACACTCAAAGATCTACGATCGTTTCTTGGAATGGCAGGCTACTATAGGAGGTTCATTAAGGACTTTGCTAAGCTTGTCAAGTCCCTAATAAGCCTTTTAAGAAAAAATTAATAAGATTAGGGAAAGAGAAGTTCGAATCCTTCAATCACTTAAAGAATTCTCTAAGCTCCAATGACGTCGTATTGACTCATCCCAACTTCGATAAACCCTTCGAGGTTACGACAGACGCATCCAACTTCGCCCTAAGAGTAGTTTTATTTTAGGAAAGGACACCAATAATATTCTTATCTCGTAGTCTGAGTAAGACAGAATAGGCCAACGCCACAAACGAGAAGGAAATGCTAGCCATAATACGGTCATTGAAAGCGCTGCGAAATTACCTATAGAGATCACGAAAGGTCAACGTTTATATAGATCTTATGCTCTAAGGAACAACAACACAAACTGAACAATGAAAAGCAATCTTCGAAGAAAAAGAGGCAGGGAAAACATCGTAGCCGACTGCCTGTCCACACAACAAGGAAATGAATTCCTTAACTGGTACCGTACGAAATGTTTTCCACAAAGTTATTTAGCTGACGAAGTAATCATTAACTAAATAACATAAACGCCAAAATGTTTGATTCCGTTTTCGTTTTCATTAAAGAGTTTAATGCGATTTTGTTTAGACAGCATGTTTTATAAATTATATTCCGTTCCTCATAAATTATTTTCATATTTCAATCAAATAAGTTAAATAAGTCTTTATTTATTTAGTATTTGCTTGATACTTCTGTACTAAATTATAATCAATTAAAACACAATTTTAGTTTCATTTTATTTAACAAATTATTTTATTTTGGGTGGAGGAACTTGAAGCTGTTAACACAGTTGATGTCTGATAATGAACTGATTTAGTTTTAACAAATTACCCTATAGGAAACCTTTGGGTTATCCAATAATCAACAGTCAGCACTTTTATCGAAAACGGAATAATGTTTTTAGTAGGGTGCAATATGAGATCCGTCAGAAGTGTTTATAGTAGGGTGAAATGTCAGATTGGTGAGAAGCATAAATAATGAGTTTGGCAACTATGCGTGCGTGTTTTAATTTTGTGCAAGAAATAACTCAAATTGTTAGTGTATTTCTTAGCTTTTTGGCTTTATTCGTGTCTAAAGCATAAAAATTCTTTAAAAGAATAAAGTGTGTAATTCAACTTATATGATATATTAATTTTTTATGTGAAAAATTCATTTTGGTTTAGTGCAATCAACAATTAGAGCTCTTGGAAAATGTATCTCCGTTTTCTATTAATCTTTGTTCGCAGTTTGTTTGGCTTTCGCTCTCTTGTTACCGTGGGAACATTAGTGAGAACTTTGCTTTAACTTGCAGAAAATTTGTGTCGTGGAACTTTTGAATTTTTTAGTTCTTTTTTACTTCGTAAGCTCTTTTTGTTGTTTTCACTGGACATGAATGATTTACCTATCTCGTGTTGGCTTGAGTGATCGTTTATGCCATGCAAAGTGTGCTGGTATTATCGGCCGTGCTGCTGATGCAGTCCTTGACCCTTCAAAGGGCTTACGATGGTCTTGTCCAGACTGTAAAAAGCGACACATTGATTTTTGCAAACTTTTCACAGAGACGAGAAATTGTTTCTCAGACTTGAGCAAAATCTCCGCTCCTTGTGGGAGATATTTGAAATAATTAAGACTAGTTTTTATGAGTATCGTTATATTCAGCACTTATCTTCTTCCTCGCTTGCGAAGTTACAACTTGTAGCGTAGCGTGTGTGTCATCTCTCAGTTCTTCAAAGTCTGATAAAAGTTAGCGCTTCCTCAAAGTCTACAAAGAACATCAGCGTTTCTGCTGCTGTTGAGTCGGTCGATAATAAAAAAGTTACAAATAAGCAGGGAAGTCCCTTTGGTTTGAGCTATGCTGAAGTGGTAAGGGTGTCTCCTTCCATTGGCGTCACTCATTCTACTCAACTGTCTTCGCCTAAAACTAACAATGAGAATAGTAAGTCGTCCTCTCCACCTGCCTGTTCGAGTGTGAATGCTGGTCGCCAAACTGGACACGTTGCACAAGCTGCTCGTACAAGTGTGGTTACTCCTTCTATATTCTCCGCAACTCTAACCTCCCCATTCGTGAACCCTACTGCTCCTAGTACAGATGACATTTGCTTGAAGGCAGTTCCTCCCAGAAATGCAATATTTGTGTCAAGGTTGGCACCTGACACGTCTGTAGATAACATAAAAAGTTATCTGGCGACGTGAGCCCCACCTGTCAATTTAAAGCGCGTTAGCATTTTCAAATTGGTTCCTTCTCAACCTAGAGCAATATCGTCACTTAAAATTTTACTTACGACTGAAAACATAAATATGTTGTTAAATAAACCATTATGGCCGGTTGGATCCTTAATTAAGGAATTTATCCCTCGTGATCGATCCCGTAATACTAATGCAGTAACCCTTTCCCCTTCAAAAAACTCAATATTTCATTCAGGCCCAATATTTATTTATTTTATTTATTCCACTTATACTAGAAACTCAACTAAACGAATAACAGTCGAGTTCAATCGGCTCTTAATGAAAAACTTATATTAATTAATAATAAAATTGAGTATAAGCATAATAAAACAAATAAGAAGAAAAAAAAAGAAAAAAAAGCATGTACACTATTAGCATAGAAGCACACTTACAACCAGTACAGAACCAAATTGCAGATGAACCCCTAAGCCATCGCAAACATGCATAAGCCTGGCAACCGATAATAAATTGACAATAATTCACTTTCGAAACGTAACGACTTTTTAAGGATAAAAGCTAGTTTAAATACGACGTAGGTAAATCGCGCGTACTAAGCAATGTTGCTTTAATGGACTTTAAAGAGTCCGATAACGAGAATAAGTGGTAGACGTCATTTAGGTTCTTGCAAACGACTCTGAGCGGATTGAACAGCTCATAATTATATTTACACTGACTAAGCTTAACCAAGATAAAGTGCCTAGAGAAGCGGTTAGGGACATTAAAGCTTATTTCACCAAGTAATGAAGGCGAGTCAATAGCACCATTTATTACTTTAATTAGAAAGGAAACGCCAAGAACAAACCTACGGTTCTCAAGAGACGGTAAGGAGAGCAGAAGCAACCTACTTTCATTGGGAGGAAGAGAGCCAATCGGATCCCAACCCAAATTTCTAAGGGCAAACAGCAAGAATTGCTTTTGAACAGACTTAATTGAATCTACATAGCACCTATATGAAGGAGACCACACAACTGAGGCATACTCGAGTATGGGTCTAACCAAACACATGTACAGCCTTTTCGTAATGTAGGGATCATCAAGCTCTTTGGACCACCCTTTTATAAAACCAAGCGCCGACCTAGCTTTGCTTATCGAGATCTGAATATGCAAGTTAAAACGTAACCTATGGTCAAATAGAACGCCGAAATCTGTAATCGAATCGACGTCCTCCAACTTATGCGAATCTATGAAATACTGAGTAATGAATGACTTTCTTCTTGAGAATGAAAGCTTCTTAAATTTACTCAGATTTAGTTTCAGAAGATTCAAAGAGCACCATGCAACAAAATTATCCAAATCACCTTGAAGCTTATGTGATTGCGATTCAACAGAGAAGGAAGAAAACAGTTTCACATCATCAGCATACATTAAGATCTGGCTGGAATTAACCACCGATGGGAGATCGTTAATGTATAAACTAAATAAAATAGGACCTAAGTGACTTCCTTGAGGTACGCCAGACGTAACGGGGAATTCATCCGAGGTGATGGAGTTAAACAAAACCCTGAAGGATCTATTGTGCAGGTAAGAGCTTATCCATTTCACTAAGTAGGGTGGCAAACCAGAGGCTTGGAGTTTAAAGATAAGTAGTATATGGTTAACCATATCAAATGCTTTGCTTAAATCAGTGTAAATAACATCTGTGCGAGAGCCGCTAGAAAAAGCCTTGAAAACATGACAGGTACACTCTAACAAGTTGGTGACTGTAGATCGCCCTTTACGAAAGCCGTGCTGGTGCGGAGAAATATACGAATTAATGGCAAAGGCCAAATGCTGAGTCACAATACGCTCGAACAACTTGGGCAAGACACTCAACTTGGCTATTCCTCTGTAGTTCTCAACAAATTGTCTAGTTCCACTCTTGTGGATAGGAATAAGGAAACTACTCTTCCAACACGAAGGGAAAACACCTAAATTCAAGGACAGGTTAAAAATCTTTGAGATCACACCACATAACTCGACAGTGCAAGATTTAAGTACACATGACGGAATTCCATCATGTCCTGACTCACAACAATATTTTAGAGAACTCCACCCTTTAAAAACGTCATCTTCCGAAATTACCAAGTTAGGAATTGAA
>NW_024003726.1:1246636-1299932 GCF_014805625.2 Glossina fuscipes
CAAGTTAGGAATTGAGACAGAGTTAGTTGTAGGATATGAGTGGTTTGCTGATAAATCGAAATTAGCAATCGAAAAGTTTCGTCGGAAATACTCGGCAAATAGATTTGAGATTTCAAAATCATCCGAGGAAAGAGAGCCATTAAAAGAAACATGAAAGGGATATGTGGAAATTTTTCTTTTAGAGTTAACAAATTTAAAAAAGAATTTAGGATTAGCAAACAGAGAGGATTTAATGAACTCAAGGTATCTGCAGTAATAATGATGTTTGAGGAAGTTAAATCTATGCCTCGCCACCGAGTAAGCGACATAGTCGAGCGCAGAGCCACTTTTCGAATATTTTTTGAATAGCGAGTTTTTTCTATTCTTGTGATATTTAATTGTCTTATTAAACCACGGGGGACACTTGCTTCGAGGTCGACAATGCTTGATCGGAACAGATGCAACAATAGCTAGATTTAATGTATTGTAGAACGATGGCAATAAGCTTTCAATACTACCGGTTGAGAAATCAAGCGTCAGATGTGAAAGACGAAGTTTTAGTAATACAATATTGATTTTATGAAAATCATAATAATTATTTAAAAAAGTTTGATTTGGCACATTAAGGCATTTCAACAAACCATCATTAATATGATGAAAGGAAATGCATATTGATGGATGATAAGGATCCTCAGGTAAACTAAAAGGTGGACAACGATTTACGTAAATCTCGGGAAAATTGGCAAAGCAGAGATCAAGCAGTCTACCATTACAATTAGGGGTACGATTATATTGACCCAAATTATGATCAAACAATTCACTAAAGAACACAACAGCCCTATCAGACGTTGAAGTAGGAACCAAACAGCCAGAATTATCAGTGTTACACCAAGTGACTTGAGGCAAGTTGAAGTCACCCAATGCAACGACCAAATCGTTAAGTCTAGACCGCTTGGCCACTTCACAAATGAGGGCAGCGTGTTTCCTGTAAATGGAGTTATCAGAATTTGGGGGAATATAGGAGCAGGTTATAAATAGATGTTTGTCAGGCATATTCGCACGAATAGCGATAAATTCAACGTCAGGAGAAGTGGGAAATTCAATTAAATTGGACGGGACTGACGCAGATATGGCAATTAATACACCACCACCAATGCGATTCACTCGATCATTTCTAAACACTTGGAAAGAATTATGAAAAAGTTCCGACGAAGGAAGATCGGGTTTTAGCTAAGTTTCAGTAAAGGCCAAATAGAAAAATTAGGTGCTCACTGAATTTAGAAAAGTGGAACGAATTTTCGAATTTAGGCCCCTAACATTTTGATAAATGAGAGATAGTGGGCCTGAAGAAACAATTAATTTTTTGAAGGCGACAAGACTATTGCCTTGGTATTACGGGGACGATCTCGAGGGATAAATTCCTTAATTAAGGATCCTACTGGCCACAGTGATTTGTTTAACAACATATCACTGTTTTCAGTCGGAACTAATATCTTAAAAGAGGAGATTGCCCTAGCTTGAGAAGGAGCCACTTTGAAGATACTAACACGCTTTAAGTTGACTGATGGGACTTTCGTCGCCAGATAACCTTTTATGTAATCCACCGATGTTTCAGGTGCCAGTCTTGACACAAATATTGCTTTTCTAGGAGGAACTGCCGTCAAGCAAATGTCACAATTTGGAACAGGAGGGGGGTTCACGGTAGGAGAGTTTCGAGTTGGGGAGAATATAGATGGCGTTATAGCCCTTGTACCGGCAGCTTGTGAGACTTACCCAGTCTGGTGACCAGCATTCACATGCGAACAGCCAGGAGGAGAGGGTGATTTATTTTTCTCTTCATTACTTTTAGGCGACGGCGCTTGATTAGAGTGAGTGGCGGCTCTGGGCGGAGATACCCTTGCCACTTCAGCGTAGCTTAAAACCGATGGACTTGCCGGTTTGTTTGTAACTGTTTTTCCACCAACCAACTCAGCAATATCGGAAACATTACTGTTCATTTTAGAGTTAGAGGGAGCGGTAACTTGTACCAATGAATTAGATTTGGAGAAAGCCAGAGGTGACGTCCCACACGCTACGCTACGAGTAGAAGATGAGTGTCCAATAAAGCGACACTCATCAAACCTAGACTTAATGAGCTCAAACTTTTCCCACAAGCAGCCGAGATTTCTACTCAATTCCGAGAAACCATAACGGGTCTCCGTGAAAAGTTTATAAAAGACAATGTACCGCTGCCTACAGTCAGGATATGACCATCTTAAGCCTTTAGACGGATCAGCGACTGCGTCAGCAGCACGGCCGAGAATACCTGCCCACTTTGCATGACCAAAGCGCTCGCAGAGCCAACAAGAAACGAATCTATCAGAATCCGGGCCTGATTTCGCCTGACAAGGTGTATATAAACACTCCATGTCCTGTCAAAAAGACAGTTGTGGATTATGAAGAGCAGACACACAAATCATTAAAAAATCCTGAACATAAGAATTTATCAACCAATTTGTGGAAAACTTCTCTGTTAGGTTGACACTGTAACGAGAGATCAATAGCAACACAAACTCCAAACAGCAAAAAAATAACAGAGAAAAAGAGAGAAAACAAAAAAAAAAAATAAAAAAGAGAAATTTATATCAGAGCTCAAAATTTTTGTTTGCAAAAATCAAATGAATCAAAGCGTAAAGGAAAAATATTTCTTTTACTTTGAATTCACTCACTTTCTTCTCAAAGTATATTATAAATTCACACACTATAAGGCAGAATAGCCACGAAATTCAACAAAAAATTAAAATATTAATTGCCGAAACAAAATATATACGACTATACCGCGCGACAGAGTTGCCAGACTGTTTTTTTTTTTTTTTTTGGTTGTTGTTTTTATAATTTTTATTATTAATATAATTATAATTTATAATTGTTTTTAATATATTATGGTTTTGTAAAAAACGCTATTATTATTTATTATGTGTGCATATTTAGTCATTCAAGTTTATAACTGTTGGAAAACTTTGGTTGCAACAGAGGCTTGTAATAGTAATGACCGTTTTCAGCCTTTACACACATGTACATTGCCTTCAATTTTTCCTATAACTGTTTTGAAATGTGAACAGGATTTTAATTGCCCTCACATAAAAAAATGTGTACTTCTGACCCTTGATGTATATTAGGCAGCACTTTTTTTTCAATTATGAGTTATATAATTAACTACATTGATAAATATAAACACAAAATTGGACTCATTTAGGTGCTGACGTTGAGCAATGTGTGAGGTGTGGATAGGATTCGGAGAGGTGGGTGTGGGGTTGGTGGATATATTAATAGATAGATGAGGTATGTGGGTACAAGACAGGAATTGTCTAATAATCACCTAAATCGAAATCTTCGTTGTCCAATTCATCCAGCTGCATACTCTGAAAATCCACTTTGTAACGCAATATCCCACCAATACCACCAAATCCTCTTACAAATTGACTGCCCTCCTGAGACTTATCTGTAATAATTTCGAGTGTAGCGCCAAATGATTTATAATTATTCGCCAACCATTCTGTGATTCTATAAGTTCCATTTCGACTCCAGTTTCCTTATCTGTAAAGTGGGTCTTGTCTTTTTCTTGCTCGGGCGTCAGATGTAATACTGTGGTTGATGTTGAGTTGGTATGGTTCTTTAAAACATAAAGTTGAATGTCCAAGTTCTCCCAACAAATCAGTGTTTCTACGGAGCCCAATTCCAAAGCACGCAAGGTGTCTTCCACTCCGAAGCAATATTTTCCAGTATCCTGAGATATTTCATCAAAGTAGCGTCCAATTAGTTTTTTTTCTTGGATAAATTTTACATTTTGCAGTGATTCAGCTGCCAACTCGATTGCTTGATTAAAGCCATTTTCTCCACCATAAGAAACATCCGCAAGTTTAATTACTTTAGATTGTAATCTTGGGTCAAACATATCTGACTGACTTAGTTCAGTTTTGAATTCCGCACTGCCTGCGAGTATTAGCCCCGCGATGTTAGGTTTGTCATTGCATTGCATGCAATTTTGTGCACGTAGTTATGACGTTTCTCCATACGCAAGCGGGCAAAACGCAGAGCTGATTGACCACCACGACTATGTTTTTTAGGTAGGTCGACTGTGTATTTATGCAACACCTCTCGTGTGTTGCCCGGTAATGTACTGAACAGGGCGCCATTACCATCCATAACGATAAAACCAAACTTATTATCATCAGCCAGCAGTGCAGTGAGAGCTTCGGTATGAAATTTATTGACCCACAAGTACAACGATGTATATATAGGCTTAAAAGGCTCAAAGTCAATGTTAACCTTTTTCTCTTTACTTTCTTCGGTTACAATTGTACCACAGTAAATAACCAAACCATTGGGAGGCACTTTGGTGTACAATTTCAGGCTATGTTGTACAGACGTAATAGCTCCGAGCACAGATAAACGATTTACGCGCGACTTAATGTTAGATGCCGTTCCAAATTCGTCGGCCAACATCTTGCTGACTCGAGATATTTGATCCTTTGGAGGTATTATTAAGGAAATCATGCTGGTTCCATTACCCCGAGCCTTTTCAAGACTCTTAATGAGTTTTTTTATTTTCCAAATTTCAACATTACGATCTGCAGACGTTTCTTTCCCAGACATGGTTGCTCCTTTAAGTTCTTCGAAATATTGAAATCTGTGTTTCTTAACGCTTTACCTCCGCTTTGCGTTTTTGATGTACTTCTTTCTATCTGACCAATCACGCTCCCTTGTTTTTCGACTATTGGCTTTGATCGATGTTTTTTGTGACCCTCTTACACAACGGAATTTACTCGCTGCGGTTATGTTCTACGTGGCGGACGAGTAATATGCATATTTAATATGAAAATAAATAAACAATAATATTATATATCAAATCTAAACCCCAACTTTACTAAGGCTCAAACAACGAACTCGTTCTCGATCTCTCATATAACAAAATGTTGGGCGCCTAAATTCAAAAATTCCTTCTTCTTTCCTAAATTCAGTGACCACGGAGTGTTCCTGTTTGGCCTTCACTGAAACTTGGTTAAAGCCTGATCTCCATTAGTGGGAACTTTTCCATAATTCGTTTCAGATTTTCAGAAATGATCGATTGTGTCGCATTGGCGGTGGTGTTTTAATAGCCATATCTGCGGCAGTCCCCTCCTATTCAATTGAAATTACCTCTACTCCCGACGTTGAATTCATCGCCATTTGAGCAAAATTTCCTAGTAATATATGTGACCTGCCCCAAATTCGGATATTTCCGTATATAAGTCGCCCTTATTTGCGAAGTAGCCAAGCAATCTAAACCTACCGATATAGTCATTGCGTTGGGTGACTTCAACTTGCCTGAAGTCACTTGGTGTTACAGCCATAGTTCTGGCTATTTAATTCCTACTTCAACATCTGATAGAGCTGTTGTGTTCTTTAATGAATAACTTGCTTGATCTTTGCTTTGACAATTTTTGTGAGATTTGTGTTAATCGTTGTCTTCCTTTTAGTTTACCTGAAGATCCTTATAATCCGGCATTGGGTATTTCCTTTCATCATAAGTATGATGGTTCGTTAAACTGTTTTAATGTTCCAACTCCAAATTTTCAAATAAATATTGTGATTTCTATAAAATCAACAATTTACTGCTAAAATCTCATCTTTCACATATTATGCTTGATTTCTCAATTGGATGTATTGAAAGCTTACTATCATCGTTCTACAGTATATTAAATGAAGCTATTTCTGCATCTGTTTCGATCAAGCAGTCCCGTTCTCGAAGCAGGTGGCCCGTGGTTTAATAAGGCAATTAAATATTACAACAATAGGAAAAACACTCTTTTCAAAAAATATTCGACAAGTGGCTCTGCTTTCGACTATTTCGCTTACTGGGCGGCAAGGCATAGATTTAACTCCCTCAAACAACAATATTATTGCAGATACCTTCAGTTCATTAAATCCTCTCTGTTTGATAATCTTAAATACTTTTTATGTGGCGTTATCTAAAAGATTTTTAACCAGTCCTTGAATTAAGGTGTTTTCCCCTTTGTGTTGGAAAGGTACTTTCCTTATTCCTCTTCACAAAAGTGGCAGTAGACAACTAGTTAAGAACTACAGGGGCATAGCCAGGTTAAGTGTCTTGCGTAAGCTGTTTGAGAGAATTGTGACTCACCATTTGGCCTTTGCCATTAATTCGTATATTTCTCCACACCAGCATAGCTTTCGGGTAGAAGATTTACGGTCACCAATTTGTTAGAGTTTACTTGGCATGTTTTCAAGGCTTTTTCTAGTGGCTCTCGCACTGATAAACACTGAGTTTTATGAAAAGTTTTTTTTTTTTTTTGGTTAACGATAACTTACTTATCTTTAAACTCCAAACCTCTGCCTTCCCTTTCTATTAACTAAAATGGATAAGCTCTTATCTGCACAATAGATCATTTAGAGTTTTGTTTAACTCCATCACCTCGGATGAAGTCCCCGTGACGACTGGCGTACCTCAAGGCAGTCACATAGGTCCCAATTTATTTAATTTATTCTCTAATGGTTTTCCCTCGGTGATCAAATCCACCCAGATCTTAGTGTATGCTGATAATGCGAAACTGTTTTCATCCTTCTCCACAGAATCGCAATCACATCAGCTTCAAAGTGATTTGAATACTTTGGTTGCATGGTGCTCTTTGAATCTTCTGAAACTAAATCTAAATAAATGAAAGAAGCTTTCTTTCTCAAGAAGAAAGTCATTCATTACGCAGTATTTCATTGATTTGCACAAGTTAGAGGAGGTAGACGTGTTCTATTTGATTATAGGTTACGTTTCAACTTGCATATCGAGCTCTCGTTAAGCAAAGCTAGGCCCGCGCTTGGTTTTATAAAGAGGTGGTCCAAAGAACTTGATGATCCTTATATTACGGAAAGGTTTTACATGTGTTTGGTTAGACTTATTCTTGAATATGCCTCTGTTGTGTGGTCTCCTTCATATAGGTGCTATGTAGATTCAATTAAGTCTGTTCAAAAGCAATTCCAGCTGTTTGCCCTTGAGAATTTGGGTTGGGACTCGATTCTCTTCCATCCCATGAAAATAGGTTGCTTCTGATGTCCTTACCGCCACTTGGGAAAAGTAGATTTGTTTTTGGGGTTTTCTTTTTAATGAAAGTAATAATTGACTCGCCTGCATTACTTTGTGAAATAAGCTTTAATCCCCCTAACCGCTTCTCTAGGCACTTTATTTTGATCAAGCTTACTCAATGTAAATACAGTTATGAGCAGTTTAACCCGTTTAAAGTTATTTGCAGGAAGAGAAACGATGTCCATCAGTTATTCTTAATATCTACTAAAGCAACTTTGCTTAATATGCGCGATTTACCTATGTCGTACTTAAACTAACATTTAGTTCTTAATATATCATTTTTTATTCAAAATAATATTGTGTTGTTAACGTGTTGGTTGTCAAGGTTATGCATGTTTGCAATGGTTCAGGGGTTCAATTTCAACCTAGATCTGTTCTTGTTGCGGGTGTGCGTCTGTGCTAGCAGTGTACATGCTTTGTTTATTTTCTTTTTCAATTAGTATAAAATTTTCTATTAAGATGTACTGAATTCGACTGTGATTTGCTTCAGTGAAATTTTATGTATATATGGGTAAATAAATAAAAATAAAAAACTATAATATAGACATAAAAAATATATAAAAATTATCCTCACACGAAAACTGTATGTTGTTGCGGTTGTAAATAACAATAATAAGTGCACGCTTCCTTTGTATTATATATAGACGATGAACAGCGTCAAGTCGAAGCAACTCATGGGGTACAATCCTTTTGCGATCGTACCATATACAAAAATCTCATGCCATCCTGGATTTTTAGGCCATTCAGTTAACTCTATTCATAATAGGGTTATTTTTTGCACTATTGTCATATGTGACCTACTTTTAATCGCGAACTTGATTTAGAGACGTTGTGCTTCTTGGAACTGGGGTATGGTGATGTTCTTCCATGATTGTGTAACGCCACCACCTGTGCATGGCGTCTACCAACTCTTAGTGTGATTTGGTACTGCGGCGCTAATTGATGGAATTGCGTCTACCTTAGTAAGGACTTAACAGAGTTTGGGGTTGGCAATATCGGAAAAAAATTACAGAAGGAGATGAGGAGGATGGCAGTTTCCGGAATTATAATTGATGGCATAATTGTTTTTAATGCGGTCACAAAAAACAAAAATTTTATGTCAGAATTATGAAAATTGTTATGTAGCATATATAACCAAAGCTAGTTCAACTCTTACATATTTAACTACAGTATAAACATTACAATAATTCATGATTATGTTTCTTGGGCTAGAAAATGGCCTTTAAAAATAGAATACACAAACAACAAATGGAACAAATGGCGCCAATTAACGATTATGATATATTATAGTTTAGAAGGTAAGTGGTTATATACGGATTTTGTATGTTGCTAAGATGTGAATTAGTGTTAATCAGTCCAAGCACATAAATCTCGAGTAAGACTATTTTTCACTTCTTTTGCCTCTTTTCCCTTTGAAGCACTTAGAATTTGAAGGAAACGGGGAGCTAACAAAAAAATTCACGTACATTGATTTTAGTCGAATGCCTTGTATGCCAAAATAATTGAAACTAATAACAGAGATATTTTCCCGTGGAAAATGATAAATTTATGCTTAAACTAACAAAACGTGAATTTCATTTTCATTAATTTAAATTTTAGATATGAGTCGCAATGAAACTCTTTAGTTTCGGTTTTTATCATGTCGCTTGGGTGGCACAGTCGAAATATTTCATAAAAATTTGTCAATCTTTTAGATGGTTTTTCTTCGAGTAGCACATCATACAATAATTAACTTGTGATTAATTTCTGTATTTTCGTCGAGAAGCTTGCTTTTCGTAAATGACCTTTTGGTAATATATTGTATTAAAGTATTATCTGACAAAAATTTTGGAAACTTTTTAGACCTTCTGCAATTGTTGTTGAACTTGAGATCCAATCATATCATGGGAACGTATTATAATATTGTATTATAGAACATTGGAATCATGCCAGACCTACTAAAATTATTAATGAATTAAGATTCATTACGGATTTTTATGGGATCGCATGAATAGATATTATACGATAAAAACTTTTGTGGATGGACGTAGTTAGGGTCTGCCCATGTTTTTGTTTGTTTTCTTTTTGTCATTACACAATGTTAAAAGTGCAATGATCGGAAGATCTAATATATGAGACGTGTTCAAACAGAAAGATTACTTTTGCAAATTTCTTGGACTACATACACTCGATTTTCGAATATTTTTTTATTATATTGGTTCATAACTCCACAACATACGTTGACATGATCAGACCCTTCACATTTTTAGCTTTTTGTTGACATAAAGGCATGTTTTGGGGTGATAATTTTTCTATTGAAAAAATTGGATCAAAGAATCCATATTAAATTTTATGCGAAAAATAAAATTGAGGGCATTTAAAATGTTGAATGTGGCATTTGATGAGTCTACTTAAAAAAAAAAAAAATGTCTTTAAGCAGTACGACCTTTTCATAGAAGGTCAAGAAGATGTCAACGTTGAAAATAATTTAGCGTATTCCTCACTTATTCAACATTCACTTTTAAATTTATTCTTGTTCTGTTTCAATAATAGAGAGAAGATGTTATATACAACATGTAACGGTTTCTTAACTTCTAGTTGAAGACTGAACAAATAGCGAAAGGTGAAATCCGACGACTGGAGTTAAAAGCGTTAATTAAAGAATAGTGATTTACAAGTTAGACGAGCCAAAAAATTATAAATCAAAAACGAAGAAGTAGGGAAACCTGCGAAAAACGAGAAAGAGGATGCGATATTTCGAGGCACATCGCGTCTATAGGGTACAAAAGGATGCAACAATATTATTTATTATTTAAAACCCTTCGAAGATATAGGACGCCGTGAAGCGAGCGATTAATTTGCAGTCTGAAATTTCTATATATCTTCACGCAATGTGCATTCTAATCTAAGGAAAGTTGATGACCCACAACCCACAAATAAAATCGGAAGATTTAGCGAAAGAATGTGAGACAATCATTGAGTAGGATGATAAAGCCATCACTATTACACCGTAGCTGGTCTCTAATTTGTTTTTTTCGAATGCTTTCTTGCAAATCTAATAATTTTACTTCGCAAACGTTAATAGCGTAATGTCCTACCTTATATTTTGGGTTGGCAACTAAGTAATTGCCGATTTTTTCAATGGAATAAAAGACTCTTTTTACTTGGAATGGAGTTTAATCTATAATGCATTTGCCATTTTGTTCGATGGCCTTTTGCTATCGCTCTGACAACTTGAAAATTCCTCGCTGGTAGAAAGATTGATCTTTCAGCCAAAAACTGAGATTCTACAGCTTTAATCCTTGAACGTTCTACCACGAAGGGAGTTGTCCAGGAATCAAAATAAGTGGTAATCCGATGGCGCGAAATCATGGCTATATGGTAGGTGTAACATCAATTCCCAACCAATATCCATCAATTTTTAGCGAGTGGCCAAAGACGTGTGAGGCTTACCATTGTCCTGGTGGAAAATGACACCTATACGATTGACCAATTATGGTCGCTTTTCCTTGACCGTTGCACTCAATTTGTACAGTTACCGACAGTAGACTTCCAAATTAATGGTTTGGTTCCTTTGAAGCAGCTTAAAATGCACCGGGCCTTTTCAATCCCACCAAATTGACAGTAAACTCTTCTTTTGTTGAATATGTGCCTTTGAAGTAATTTGTGATGACTCATTAGGCGTGCACCACGATTATTTTTAACTGACTTTGTTGTACACAATCCACTTTTCGTCTCCAGTGATGATTCGTTTTAAAAACGGATCGAAATCATTGCGTTTAAGCAATAATTCACAAGCGCTAATGTGCTTTGTCAGATGAATTTCTTTCAAATCATGCAGAACCTAAGTATCCAGCTTCTTAAAGAGACCGACACGTTTTAAATGCTTCTCAACGGCAGTATGTGAAACATTTAACTTATCTGCAATCTCCCGTGTAGTTACGTGACGATCCGCTTCGATGATGGTTTTGAAATCAACCTTATTAAACTCAACTGGTCGACCTGAATGTTGGTCGTCTTTAAGAGAAAGATCTCCAGAACGAAACTTTTCAAGCCAATTTCGGCGTTGCCTTTCTTTAAGGGCTTCGTTACCATCGCGTAACTTTTTGGCGGCTTGCAGTGCGTTCTTTTCTTTACGGAAATAATATAGCAACATATGGCAAAAATCTTCGTTTTTGCACTTCATATTAATAATGATGTAAAAAAAACTTTGAGAAAATATCTACGCAATGAACTTGCAAAGCTAAACAAGGATGATAGCTAACATATACAAGAAGAAGATCATAACATTTACGGATGTCATAAAAATGGGAATGAGAGACATCTATAACTGAAATCAGCAATGATCTAGTTGCCAAACCAATATATAATGGTTTAAATCATACATATTTCCATTTAAACACATTTGTCGAATCTTCTAGCAACATCCAGCTATTGCGCAAAACATCATATGCATATACATAATAATCTTGTATTAAACTGTCATTTCTCTCTCTCGCTTTTATATATATAAACAGATTGTCAATGCATATACATTTAAACCTACCTCTATTTCTGAGAGAACTGATATGACTTCTAGACCTAGTGGCTGGATAGATTAGTATAATCGCTGACCCCAACTGGTTTTATGGATAGGAGATGGCTCAGCTTAGCCGCTGTCCCTGAATTACTCTTTGAATGGTTAGGAATAATAAAATCGTCGTATCTGTATCGGATTTTAGGAGGTTGAAGCACCCAAATTTTAAGATAAATTTATCAAAAATTGTTTCCGCTATTGTTTTAGCATCTTTTCTTGGAGTGGGATGAGCTATCATTTTTTTCAGTGCTACTTTGTACTTCTCTTTCTCTAATTATGATGTCAGTTTCTCCATTATCGAAACTGTTATTATATCTAGTATTATCATTGCATCTTACTAATATATTATTTACTTCTATTCTTATTTTCGCTTTATTTTTATTTTTGAACCCTTTGGCAATTTCAAATTTAATTTTTTTTTAAATTATTGACATCGGAAGTAGATGTGCAATTCCATATGTAAAGTTTATCAGCCTTTGATTGGCGTATGCTATTCTGATTGGTCGAATTCCTAGCTATTTTAGATTGATGCTTATTATTATTTTCCTTCAATTTTTGCCTTCTTGTTGCTATAGTTATTCGTTCAGGTATTGGTTTTTTAAGCTGTCAGAATTTATATTTATTTGCGATAATGCGTCCGTCTTGGTATTTCAAGAACCTTTTTTTATCAATTGTATCACAATCGTAATCTAATAATTCCATTCTAATTCTCGTCATTTGAGATGATGGATTTTTATGGCTAAAGAGGGACATTAATGGTGTATGATATTGTTACGAAATTCGCTTTTCTCGGATACACTTCGTCAATTTGTTTAAGGGTAGGACTACTTACGTTTTACTTTGGCAATATTCTTGACTTCTCCACTCTAATATTCTCTTTCGCCTCAAATGTTCATTCCAACTAATTGATTTGCTCAAAAAAATACATTGTCTTGGGAGAGAAAACCCAAGTGCACATTCGCATGAACTTAGGCAATAGTAATATGATTGTAAAAATGTCGCACTTCATCGGAATTTTTAGAAATGGGATAGAAATGTAATAGTTTTAAATTTTGCGGCATCTGTTCAGATGCCTTTTTTTGTTATAAGATGTCCCAGGTATTCTACTTCTGTTTTTAGAATGATTACTGGCATTTGATTTTAAATAGTATTTTCTTAATCGGGAGAAAACTATATTAAAATCGTCATTATGGTGTTTTAAACTACAGCCAGCAATAGTAATGTCATCAACGTATAGGAAAGCGTTAGAATCTAGTCCACTTAAGGCGACAGTGAGACTCCTCTGAAAGCTATTTTAAGAAATTTTTAGTTTAAAAGGGAGTCTTTCATATTGATGGCGTTCTTTGTTTGTTTAAAAGGCTGACAGAGGCTGTCTAGTTCACTTTAGTGAAAAGAATTGGTCGTGTCTAGTGTGAAGACATATTGCGGTCTACCTAGCTTTTCAAGTATACCATCTAATCTGGATAGGGGGAATTTACTCGTTTATCGTTTAATTTTCCAAAGTCCAGTTAAAGTGCCTATTTCTTTGAGTCGTTGGAATTTTTTTTTTAATACAATAAGTAGGGATGAGTTGTAAGGGCTTATGGAAGATTCTGCTATGTCGTCATCGATTAATTTCTGTACTTGGTTATTGAATTCATGAGTTTGTGATTGAGGTAATCTGAAACTGCTTACTCAGGTTTTATTAGTTATTGGTAATGTTTGTGTATAGAATAGTTAGCTGTTAATTTTTCTTCTCGTTCTAGGCGGAAAATGTCTTAAAATTCGGTAAGTATATTTTTCAGCCTTTATTTAGCGTGCTCGTCTTCTTGATTAATGTTTATTGTTAGTGGAAGTTTAGAAACTCGGTCGTTGGAGTTACTGCTAATTCACTGTGTAGAGTAGTTTTGTAGTTTTGTTTGCATTTTTAGTTTTTGTAAAGTTATTGTTTTGTTGTGGTGTTCAATATTATAATATGAGAAGTGCTATTGCTTGGTGCTATTGAATTTGCTAAGTATACACTTTTTTGTAATTCTTTATTCAGAATTACTGAATCTGATTTCAAGTTCAGTTTTAGTGGGTGTATAATTTCTGGCTAGGAGGTATTGTAATAGTCATTGGGTTGTTAGTTTCCATAGATAAACCAATATTTCATAATTATTCCGTGTGTTGTTATGGGTAAGGATGGTTCTACAACGTGAAAGTTATGTGAGGATCTGGTCCAATTTGTCCTATTTGTAAATTTAATAGTGCGGGTCCTACAGAGTATAATTTTTCTAAAGTTGTGCCACTTAATTTGTAAATATCTGTCTTTATAAATTTTTTAATGTTATGCAATATATTTACTTTAATTAACGAGATTTTTGCTCCTATATCGATTAGCAACTTTATAAGTATGTTGTTGTCTGTTTTTAAAATTATGAAATGGGTATGTTTGTTTGATATGTTGAAAGTGTGAAATTCTATTTTACGCATCGATAATTGTGTTTTCCATCACCTGTGGTGACACGTTTCCCTGGTTCTGTATAATATTAACGTTTTTTCTGTTCATGTAGTTGCGGTTTCTGAGAAACGTGTTGTTGGTGTTGAATAGGGAATTGATTATGTCGGAAATTGTTATATCTAGTGAAGGTGTTTCTTCTGGGGAACTTTGAGTTGGTGTAATTCTGATAATGGGTTTGTTATCTGTGTTGGTGTTGATAATGTTGTTTATGTTGTTTTGATTGATATGTTGGCGTTGAAGTTTGGGGTTTGGTTATAGTTACCTTTTTGTAAGGCATTTTTCGAGTTTAATTACCAGGTCGATTGGTCGTACGAGGGTTTGTGGTTCTTCTGTATGAATATTAAACTTAAGGTTGAGTTAGAAACAACTCCTAACTCTCTGCAATTGCAGACGTTTTCCATGTGATGTCAATACAATAATAAGAGAACAATGTATTATACCACCCAAAAGGCACGGTCTTACGTTTATTTGAATTCAGCACCATACCATATGATTTCACAACATGTACACAGGTTTACAAAATCATACTGAAAAAGTTTAGTACAATCTATTGAGTCCAAAAAGAGGCAAAGTTTAACGTCGTCTGCAAACATTAAAACAAGTGAACGTTGAATACATTCAAGAGGTTCAATCACTTATAATATAAATAAAAATGGGCCGGGATGAGTGCCCTGAGGAACACCAGAAATGACAAAAATTACTCAATACTTACTCAACCACATCCGTTGGATGCGACCAGAGAGATAGCTGGTAAAGCATGCAATCATATCGCTCGGGAAACCAAGACGAAGTAATTTGCATACTAACAACCTATGATTCATTCTGCCGAAAGCTTTTGAAAAGTCCGCGAAGATAAGATCAGTTTGTTTGTGCTCGGAAAATGCTTTGTAAATTGTATTACAAAAGTCCGGAAAATTAGTGAAAGTTGATTTACTTTTCAAAAAATCTTGTTGAGATTGCGCAATATATGACCCTAAAACAGGGATAAGCGCTTTTGTTACCAGTGATTCAAGCAGTTTAGGCAGTGCACTAACTTTGGAAATTCCCTTATAATTCTCAATAAGTTTGATCCACTTTCAAAAAAAGGCAAAATAAAATCAATCTTCCAAACCGGTGGCGACTGACCTTTTTGAAATAAATGTTAAGAATATGTGAAAGTGTAGCAAAAAGTATATCACTGTCAACTATCGAAAGACCATTAGGAACAGGAAGGTTTAAAAGGTGACAATGCTATAAATATTTCTTCTTGGGAGAAGGACTGACATGGAAATATATAAAACAAGGTTATCTAATAAGGATATACGAAATATTCAAACACTTGTAGGCTTCTCCAAAATGGTCAGCTCTTACAAACGCATTGATTTTTCAAAGCCCGCCAGGTTTCCCTTAGAAAACTAGTGCCAGTTTGGCCTGTGGTATTATTCCTCGATAGAATCGATCAGTGACTATAGCCTGCGCGTACCTCTTGGGGAGAGGTGGAGGTAACCGCACTAGTACATAGACTTGTCCAATACTGTGAATCTTGTGGGATGCACTGGCTAATCAGCTCAGATGCCAACAATTAGACGTTATTAATCTAAATCGAGGTATGGAACCCAATTTTGAAAATATAATTGGGGAGGAGGTACTAAATCTCACTCCAGCCAGCAACTATCTAATTTCTCTACCTAGGGACGGCATGCATCCAGCGAGGTCTTATTATTGGACATCTACCTAGACGATATTTCGGCGAGGACGGCGTCATCGTAAACCTACAACGCGAAACAAATTAAACTTAAAACGCACCTGCTCGGCTGAAACACGCAAGAACCTTTCCAAGAAAGTAGCCCTCTAAAGACCGAAAACTCTAAAAGAACGTGTCTTGATGGAACCAGCGACTTCAAAACTGTGACCCTGTGGATGTTAATCTAATAGAAGAATTTAACAGGTCTAAGAAGTTCGGTAATTGGGCTATTCACAAGGAAGCTCTCGCTTTTAAAATCAGAGCTTGTAACCACCGCAATGGTATATGCACTTTGACAAAACTTCACAGAGATTACATAGGAAGTCACAAAGAAACTGGACGGCGTTTATTGGAAGCCGACTTTCCCGCATGTTTGTGCAATACTCATCCACGGAAGGTAAGGCACAAGTACTATTTTACCTATGAAAGCGACAAATTTACTATTACGGCCACTCATAAGATGAGTGGTGTCATTAAGAAAGTAACAGAAGCCAAGCAAGTGGGCTTCTTTGACTCCTTTGATATACGGCCCTGGAGAGAGCCCTGAAAGGAGAAACATTCCAAACCTGATGATAAAACGGATAATCAATGTGCTGAATTCCAGGCTCATAAGCTCAAAGCATAACTTCGTTGACATAAAAGTCTCTAAAGAGTGCCCTCAAGCGGGGGGCATAAGCGATCTGCTAATAAATGAAAAGGAATCGGAATTGAAAACGCTGGGTTTTGCAAATTATCTGGCGATTTCCGTGGTGAGTTGACACAGACAACCACTAAATGAACCCATGGAAAATGTTCTGAGACTAGCCCGCAAATTGCGCCAGGGCAAACAATCATACACCAAGCAACAAAGTAAGGCCTTGGTTCTATTCTCGAGAGGAGAAAAGTGATAATGAACAACGACTACTTAAATGACGTTGTAATGAACCATTCATAAGCACTGATATACCTTATATTTAAAATTCAACAAAATCCTTTCGTGAACCTTTCATGTGAAACAGTTTATCAAGAGAAAGACCAGAGACTTTTTGTATGTTAAAGAGGTATATACATACGGCAAAACATGGGATATACGCCCAAAAATAATTTACGGATCTTATATCGCTACTATCCTCTCTATGCTAACCTTTACAGCCCTAGCTTGGCAGCTTAAGGTAAAGCGAAAAACCACGACGATGACTCCAAACAAAGTCCAGACTCTCGCTTAAATCAGGATGACTGCGGCGACGAGATGTCCCTTCAATGCCTTAGCAGTGCGGCAGGGTATGACACGGCTCCCTGCAAGCATAGTAAGGGAAGCTTGCCTGAACGTGCTCGAACTGTCGAATATCGACAAACCCGGAAATCTCGTCATCCACTTAAATGTGCTGAAGAATTTTATGGACGAACCTTTTTTCGAGATGCCGTTTCATTGCGTCGCAATGCCAAAACTATCGTATCGATTCAGAGTGAATGAGTAGAGTGGAACAGAAATATGATAACCAGACGGTTCAAAACTGAAAAATGAAAAGCGTCTCGCATTAAAAGCGAAATTTTTAAGTTCAGATATGTGCGGTTCCATACACCTATCGTTGTGACATATTGTATTTATTTAGAGATAAAATACAAGCTTTCGTCGAAAGATTGGTAGCAAACCAAAAATTCCGTTGTAACTTAAGTCCTACTAGATAACACTTGCTTAATACGGTGGTAGTGGGACTGGGTTCAATAACGACTCATAAGAAAAAGATCATATATATGACGACGGCACTAAATGTTTGATTAATAGAACACGTCCAAGAAAGACTCCATGAAAAACCCGACTTTTCACTTTTATAAACAAGTCATGCATTGTACTCCATTATTTTCCATACATATGGAAGTCAGCCAAGTTACACGCAACTCTAAGATAAACTATCAAACTGTGTCAGCGGATATCGACTGTTTAATGAATCTTCTAGCCAAGATATTTGAAATAGTTATTAAAGTTAAGTGAGAGAGAATTTTAGAGCCAAAAATTATTCCAAATGAAAAATTTGTGTTTAGATGTCAGCGTAACCAACTAGTGCGCATATGCAGTGTTGAAAAAGCTTTTGGCTCAAGAGTTTTGTTTTTAAAATGATATTCTTATTTATTTATTAGGCGATTGCGCGTACTTTGACAGGCGGTTTCTACAGCTAACAATAAGAAAGAAATGGGAAATACCAGCGTACATAACGATTACAGTCGACGGTTTGACCTTTCCCGACATAAAATAATAGTTTTCCACTTAATATTTTTGAGTTATTGAGCGTATGCCGACGCTAATCGCATGGAGCGTTCAAAATTGAATTTTCCACCTTCATTACTTTTGTTGTTTCTTTGAAGAAATCCACTGATGGACACGTTCAGAAGTTTATGGTGACACCGCTTCATCATATCCCAATTGCCGGGTTTGGGTTCAACGGTTTGAAAGTGGTGACACGAATTGACTGAAAATAACATTTTTTAGCCACTTGTTGCAAGAATTGTCAAAGATATACTGTTGTAGTTCCAATGGGAAGTTCTGTCACGCCCAGCGTACTCGTCAGACGTGGCACATTCTGATTAACGTTTGTTCAGGTCGATGCAGCATGGCTTGGCTGCCATGCAACTTCGCAATGTTGAAAAAGTTAAAAAATGGCCTGATGATCGAATCATTGCCGAACCAATATAAGGTCCTTCGACAGGATGTCGCCATGTTGCCAAAAATATGCTAAAATGTGGAAGAAAACGATGGAAAATATTTTGACTTCTATATATTGTACCAATATGTCTGTGTTACGCAACAATTTAATTATTGTGAGTGTTTATGTGTTTCTATTGTTGATTAATAAAATGTGATGTGGGTAAAATGACCATTGGAATTTTGGAGTCTTTCATTGGTGCTCAAGACACCTAACACGTTGATATGATTCGACCAGACGTAACGTTTACTTGTACGTAACGGTCCAACTTGTTTTAATTTATTGTTCCAGCTCTTGAACTTTAAGAAACTCAATAAAAGGAATGATCAATGAATGTAGTTTCATAAAGACAAAGCTTTATTGCTAAAAGTAAATTGTAAATTACAAGTTCCATAAACTAGTGTAGAACTATTTTGATACGTACTACAATGAAAAAATATTATAAAAATGATGCACTTGGTGTTTTGCGTTTATTTACTTCCAAATATATGAACAGTTTGAAGTGGGCCACAAAATGAAATATAAGCAAATTAATATAAACAACTACGACATACTTCACAGGTCTGGATTATGTAACTGGTGGTATTGTTGTCTATGGTCAGTTATAACAAAACAGAGAAACACAGAAACATGATTATGCAAATGCAAGTGCATGAACAATCGAACATCGTTTTGTTAATGAGTGCATAAGCATGAATTTGCAACTGAAAGATACAAAATTGAATGAAAGTATATAATTAAACTAAACAACATGCGTAGTGTGCATAATCAAAAAGTGCTTATTCTACACTACAATACACTAAATTTTGATAAAGTGATTACCTATTTACTGCAATCTTTTTGTTCAACAATATATTTCTATGAAGTATTGTGTATGTTTTCAGTTTTGTATTTAATTGATTGTTTTGAATCTGAGGGTTTAAGATTCCCTTAACATACATTTATGTTTATTTAATATAATTTTTTTGTTCACTGTAGTGTATATTACTAATTAAGCACTTTTTTGTTGACGTTTCCATTGGTCAAGCAGTGCATTTTTGTCAAAAGGCTTTTTTGCATACTTGCACTTCTGTTATGTACATTCATCTAGTTGGTCAAAACCATTAATTTTATATAACACTATATTTTAGTTATTTTGCATTATCTAATTCTTTTTTTTTTAATTATGGTTGTAGTATGTATATAAAAACAAATTTTCCGGTTTTAAATGTCGGAATATACTTTATCAAACCCTTAGTAGTTAGCATTGGTTGATGCGTATGTGTTACACAAATTACCTAAAGATAAGTAAATTTCCTAAATATTCTATTGAGAATTAGCATTTGGTGACCCCGGCATAATTTTCTGACCCGCGCCCTCTAATTCGGGTAATCTTGATTCACATTCCAGTTAGCGTCACGACTTCAGCGCGCGATGCCAAAATTTTCCAAAAGGCCATTATTAAATACAAGAAGGCTTCATGAGATCGAAAGATGTTTAAATAGCTTCGAAGGAAGCGAAGGAACATCGAAGATCTTTGCGGAATAATTGTAAAGTGTGATAATGCCATCAGAACGCATCCAAATAAGTCAAAAACATATCCGTATTATCTGAGAAACGTTCACGATCTCCTAGTTGAAAAACTCACTGATGACATAGAAACAAGCACCAACACATTGAACATCTGGTACTGAGTAGGAAATCCCAGGCGCAAATAGTGTTGATTCACAGCTTCTATATGCACTGTGTGATTATCCGCCCACTCCAAGACAAGAACATTGGTGCAGAAACAACAACAATTAGTACGAACTGTTAATGGCATGTTAGCTAAAATACATAAGGATGACACACCACATCCTTGTCAGTGTCTTTCAGGCAAGGTTTAAAAAATAAATTGGCACTTAGGTACTTGGCAATGGTTGCATGATCAATTGATGAAATGCACAGGCACTAGGCAACTTACGACATTGAGCAATATTTTCAAGGTCAAGAAACAATAATGGAACAGCTGACTGAGAAACGACAGTGCATGTCACCCCACAAACTGAAAACAGTTTGAAGACCTGCTCACGGAAATGGTACACAAAAGACCATTACCAACAGTGCAAAAATTGTGGCATCTAATCGTCAATCTCATCGGTGAAGCAGAGTCGCTTATTCTACACTTGCCGATTACAGAAAAAAATTATGTTCTCATCTGGGAGATACTACAGGAACACTGCAACAATCAGTGATTATTTGTAAATGCCATAATTGACGTGCACTAAAAAAGAACTATGTTGAATCACCCTCAGTTACATATCAAATAGTAATTCACGACAAAACGAAGGAGTCATTTTTGGCCTTATACAGCTCAAGAATTGAAGCGCATTTCTGGTATCCCACCTTGACGGATATGTTAACTAAAAAGATTTTTTAACTCTGGCAACTCTCACGCAATTCAAGTATATTTTGATCGCTGCAATAAGATTTATGTAAAATAAACAGATTTGTTAAAAGTATATTAACAAAATTTAACGTAAAGAAAACTTAAAAAAAAAAAACTTCATTAAATCTAAATGTTCGCGAAAGAATATAAACTAGCGGAAGTACAAAAAAAATGAAACTTTCAGAAAATAAAAATAAATAACGCAGTTATTTTATACTCAACAACAATAACGACAACAGTAAAAAGTGCAGACAATGAGGCACTAAGGCTCAATGTGTTAATTAGCCGAAACTATTTCATCGAAGATAAATTTTTTTTACAACAAATGGAAAATTGTTCTGTAAAGGTTCTGTTTTCTGTCAAACTTGTTGCATTTTAAGAGAAATTGTATTAAAGTAAAACCAGAACAGAAAAACAGAATTTTTAAGCACACGTGCACTAGTTGCGGTAAAGCGTGGAGGTGGCGTTTTCTTGCAAATTAAAAATGGTTAGTCATGCCTATTCTCTCGAAGGTTTTTGAACATATAATTAAAGAAGGCGAGTCAACAGCACCATTTATTACTTTGATTACAAAGGAGACGCCAAGAACAAACCTACGTTTCTCAAAAGACGGTAAGGACAGCAGAAGCAACCTACTTTCATTGGGAGGAAGAGAGCCAATCGGATCCCAACCCAAATTTCTAAGAGCAAACAGCAAGAATTGATTGTGAACAGTTTCAATTGAATCTACATAGCACTTATATGAAGGAGACCACACAACAGAGGCATACTCGAGTATGGGTCTAAGCAAACACATGTACAGTCTTTTCGTAATGTAGGGATCATCAAGCTCTTTGGACCACCTTTTTATAAAACCAAGCGCCGACCTAGCTTTGCTTATCGAGAGCTCAATATGCAAGTTGAAACGTAACCTATGGTCAAATGGAACGCCTAAATCTGTAATCGAATCGACGTCCTCCAACTTATGCGAATCTATGAAATACTGATTAATGAATGACTTTCTTCTTGAGAAAGAAACGTTCTTACATTTACTCAAATTTAATTTAAGAAGATTCACAAAGCACCATGCAACAAAATTATCCAAATCACCTTGAAGCTGATGTGATTGGGATTCAACAGAGAAGGAGGAAAACAGTTTTACACAGCATACATTAAGATCTGACTGGAATTAACCACCGATGGAAGATCGTTAATGTATAAACTAAATAAAATGGGACCTAAGCGGCTGCCTTGAGGTACGCCAGATATAACGGGGAATTCATCCGAGGTGATAAAGTTGAACAAAACCCTGAAGGATCTATTGTGCAGATAAGAGCTTATCCATTTCACTAAATAAAAAGGGAAGCCAGAGGTTTGGAGTTTAAAGATAAGTAAGTTATGGTTAACCATATCAAACGCTTTGCTTAAATCAGTGTATATCACATCTGTGCGAGAGCCACTAGAAAAAGCCTTGAAAACGTGACAAGTAAACTCTAACAAGTTAGTGACTGTAGATCGCCCTTTCCGAAAGCCGTGCTGGTGCGGAGAAATGTACGAATTAATGGCGAAGGCCAAATGCTGAGTCACAATTCGCTCGAAGAACTTGGGCAAGACACTGAACTTGGCTATGCCTCTATAGTTCTCAAAAAATTAAATATTTCCACTCTTGTGGATAGGAATAAGAAAACTACTCTTCCAACACGAAGGGAAAACACCTAAATTCAAGGACAGGTTAAAAATCTTTGAGATCACACCACACAAGGTGCAAGTTTTAAGTACACATGACGGAATTCCATCATGTCCTGACTCACAACAATATTTTAGAGAACTCAACCCTTTAAAAACGTCATCTTCCGAAATAACCAAGTTAGGTATTGAAACCGAGTTAGTTATAGGATATGGGTAGTTTGCTGATAAATCGAAATTAGGAATCGAAAAGTTACGTCGGAAATACTCAGCAAATAGATTTGAGATTTCAAAATCATCCGAGGAAACAGAGCCATTAAAAGAAACATGAAAGGGATATGTGGAAATTTTTCTTTTAGAGTTAACAAATTTAAAAAAGAATTTAGGATTAGCAAACAGAGAAGATTTAATGAACTGAAGGTATATGCAGTAATAATGATGGTTGAGGAAGTTAAATCTATGCCTCGCCACCGAGTAAGCGACATAGTCGAGCGCAGAGCCACTTTTCGAATATTTTTTGAATAGCGAGTTTTTTCTATTCTTGTTATATTTAATTGTCTTATTAAACCACGGAGGACACCTGCTTCGAGGTCGACAATGCTTGATCGGAACAGATGCAACAATAGCTAGATTTAATGTATTGTAGAATGTGAAAGACGGTGTTTTAGTAATACAATATTGATTTTATGAAAATCATAATAATTATTTAAAAAAGTTTGACTTGGCACATTAAGGCAATTCAACAAACCATCATTCATATGATGAAAGGAAATGCATATTGATGGATGATAAGGATCCTCAGGTAAACTTAAAGGTGGACAACGATTTACGTAAATCTCGGGAAAATTGGCAAAGCAGAGATCAAGCAGTCTACCATTACAATTAGGGGTACGATTATATTGACCCAAATTATGATCAAACAATTCACTAAAGAACACAACAGCCCTATCAGACGTTGAAGTAGGAACCAAACAGTCAGAATTATCAGTGCTACACCAAGTGACTTGAGGCAAATTGAAATCACCCAATGCAACGACCAAACCAGCAAACCTGACAATTCTTATGGGATGAAGTACTACCAGATAATCTTCAACATAGATGGACAAGATTTCGAGGTATATCCCGATTTATATTAGATAAAGGCAACTACACAACTCCACACTTTTGTTGACGCTTCTGAAAGGGCATATGAAGCAGCAGTCTTCACTAGATCAAAGGACAATATCAGAGTAACAAGAGTGCTAAATCCCGCATCAAAAACTCAAATAATTCCACAGTTGGAAATGTGCGTTGCACTCCTAGGCGCACAACTGATATCAAGAGTGAAAACGAATTTGAATTTGATTGACACTATTTATCGTCAGATTCCTAAGTCGTATTAGCATGGATGAACTCCTCCTCCATCAGGATGATTTCAAACATTTTTAGCCAACAGGATAGCTAGAATCCACGAATTGTCAAATTGTGAGATCAAGTGATAACCCAGCTGATCTACTACCTTGGGGTTTAATGTCATTAAATTAATAAAAAAGGAATTTTGGTTTTATGATCCCATGTTTTTTCATCAACCAAGTACCGCATGGCCACAATGCCTTTAATAAAACCAGTTATTCACTGCACAAAACTAATTTTCTAACATTAGTTTTGATTTCACTGCTAAGATTATACGATCCTGGTTATATAAGCGATTTAGCTTTGATATTTCGTCGCCCGTTTTTATCAAACAACCTCTTGTTCCAAGGCTGAGCCATGGTTCAACAGAGTTTTTAAGTACAACAAAAATAAGAAAAACTGCCTATTTAATGAGTAATATGCTTATGATTGTTTAAAATACGCTACGTTTGAAGGTAAATTTAGTTACCAGACCACCATTAAAATTATTGTAGATACCTACAAAAAAAGCCCTTCATGCCATATTATTGCAGAGTTTTTACATTCCCTGCAGTAATACATTTCAATGGCTCTGACTTCTTCAAAGATTTGAAAATCTCAAATCTCCTTGTCGACTGCTTCTAACAAAATTTGTAACTTCTAGTTTCGAATCTGGCCGTAACTACCCGTACAAGATAATTAACTCTACTTAGATTCCCAACTTGGTAGTTTCTTAGTTTCACAAAGTTTAAGTTCCTTACAGTGTACGTAGATAGCGTCCTATCATGTATTCTTAAATTATGCGCTGAGAAACTTTGCGAGGCCGTATCAATCATTTTTATCTCTTTCTAAAAGCTGGACTTTTCACGTCGTGTGGGAAGTAAACCGAAACCAACGCACTGGCCTGTTTAATAATATTTATTTATTTTCTTCTTCTTCCCAAAAAGGTACTCTTGATGAATTTTCATACCACACCGCCAATGACGCTTTCGTTTTGTAAAAAAAAAGAAAAATCCTTTTTTCTTTTTGAAGAAAACCACCATCTTGATGGAAAGTTTGTTACAGAGTCTGTGTTCTTTTGTCTAAGCAAAAAAACATACTGCATACGAACATCTCTTCAATTTCTTAAGCGTTTTACTAACTATCTTATTTCTCTCACAACCGAACTTATATTTATCTTGATTTATTTCTTTGCTTCTAAATGAGTTAATAATTTACTGTGCATGGGTTATCGCAAGCAAACCAGTTGGTTAAGCAAGACCCACCCCTATTTTGTACAGGGGAGCTCTGGCCTTTTACCTATTTTATAATTTGTCTCGTTTGCTTTAGTTATTACACCAATGAATAACAAAAGGAAAAACATGTTAGTGATGTTCCACTATTTCATGATTAATTGTTTGTTCATAAAGAACAATGGAAAAGATAGGCCGGCAGAAACCCCCTTCACTTACATATGCGGAATTTACGAATACTTTCACGCTTTTGTCTTTTTAAGGTAGCTTGAAGAGGTAACATTGCCAAGACTTATCCATATGTAAATGCTTCTCATCCAGATGATTATCCACAATACGTTCTTTAGAGAAATGAGATACACGACGACACCAAAACTTACAAATTGAATACCGTCGCCTATGGAACTAATCCGGCAGTGTTTTTAGCAATTCGCGGTGCGTTTTATGTGACGATTTACTTGGAGATTGTGAACAGTTTCTTAAATTGCAACTGAAGTACCCAAGAAATTGGATTTTGGGATTATAAAACAGATCATTTTTTTTTTTTTTGTTTCGCCTATGGCGCATGCAACAACAAAGCGAACGGTATTACTTAGATAAATCGTTTTCTCAGCAAATGAACTAAAAGTAACCACAAAACTCTGCCTACAGTCGATTTCGTCCGTTTTTATTGAGCTTAGTATAAAAAAACCGCTTTCGTTTCACGTGTTTCTGTTGAATAAATTCCTTGCAATCTATGTCTATCTATTTCTCATGAAGGCTTGCAATTTTATATGAACGGGATTCGAATAGGAGGAATGCGTATTATAATTATTGCCACTGGCTTTGCATCTTTGGTCTTTTAGAAAAAAAAATTTTTTTTGATATGCATTTGTAGCTTGCGATGTAGGAATAGCCCCTTACGCAATACCTTATGTGTGTATGTAAATGCATCTTATGCCTTTTATCAATAAGGACACTCTTCATTTTTAGGCTCCAAGAATCCTAATTTCTTTCGTCGAGTTTTTGATATTAAACGTGGAAATCATTTTGGTTCATTTGTAATATATACAACCAATAAATCGACATTTTTTTTCATTCTTTACTTGCAGTTCAATTATGTATATAGAGAATGTATGAAGGCGAAGCCATGATATCTGTTTTATCTTGTAACAGTTTCAAACGTTGGGTAGTTAAGATGTCTTCGCTGTTTTGAAGTTGTAGCAAAGAAAAATCATCAGGGGCGGCATTCATCCTTTTTTTTTCTCTCCTTGCAGACTAGCGAGTGCACCCCTCAACAACGGGTGGCCCTACTCCCATCACTTGGTCTCAAGCAAAGTAAATTCGTAATTGCAAATGTCAGTAGAACACTAAAAACTGATCAGTCACATCATTGGGTGAATATCAAGCGAAACAAATATTTCTTAGTAGAAAATTCTACTATCTGTTGTGAAAAACAAAATTTTTTAATTTTTATTTACTTATTTTTTCTTCCCTTCCTTTTCTCTCTATCATTCAACGTAGCCTAGGGGCTGTTAGGATAGTGGAACTCCTCTACTTGGAAACCATCTTTCCCACAAATAAAAGAAATCATAACTGATTTGAAATAATAATGAGTTTCCATGGAACAGATAAGTCGTGAAAAGTGCGCGAACTTCAGATAAGGGTGATATAATTCGTTTTCGTAACTCGCAGCTTAACGAAGACAGAAAGCGTTACAATTTTTTGAGAAAAGGGAAGTTTTATTTTTTCCTTCTATCTTTCCCTAGCCTGTGTATTCCACATTTCTGGCATACAATTGCTGCTGTTCAATACGGCGTTCGTAACAACAAAAAAAAGAAGCATTCCCGTATTTATTGCGACCAATACGAGACCCTACACCTTTCATAAAAAGGTGCAGCAAATCACGGGAAGAAAGTCGGATAAAGCATAAGGCGCAAATCGGCAGTTTTCTTGGCGAAAAAGATTAATCGTCTTGATAAGGAAAATCGTTATTAAAGGGAAAGCTTGAGCAGACAAGCAAGATATAGCGAAGGCTCTAAATTCACAATCACCCGAGCATAAAATAAGTCCAAGCAGGATAAAGGAGACGAAAAAGTCGTTTCAAAGCACTCAGATTTCGATTGCCGGAAAATAACTGCAAACTTATTACAGAAGGCTCGAATTAAACTTTCATGTGTAACCTCTAAAGTACTTGGGTACATAGCGCCCGTCTAGCGAATGTCTAGAATTTGATTATATTTTTAAAACGTGGAGATTTACGTAAATGGTGCCTAAATTGCAGTAAACCGGGACATAAGTCCCAAAAATGTATGCTGAAAATTTCATTGAATCTTGCTGAAACTGCTGCTTTTAGTTATAAATATCAAACTCGTCACACACAAATATTTGCTACCGTACGGATATAAGCTCGTATGTTATATTAGTTAACGATCATTTTCGTTTCTTTTATAAGGACTATTAGTTTTCTGGTCGCATGCCTATCACATTTTTGATTCGTGGACTTGTCCGTAGAGTTACTCTATCGCAATTTTGTCTACAAAATACCAAAAACTTAACGTTAATAAACAACATCATCTTATAAGAAGATTACTATTCTTATTGTCGCGATGTCACGACAATTTGCTTAAACATCACTTTCTAGAAGCAACATCTTTATGCCAAAATTCTTGATAATTATAAATGTTCAGTTGTCTATTTAGTATGTTGTTACTCGTGGGAAAATAAATCTAATTACACACTTATTGACATATAAATGTTAAAACTTAATATGTATTCAATTGTCGACCGCACGAAACTACATGATGTAAATGCTGAAAAAAAGTGTAATGATGGTAAGCTAAATTGAATTGTTCCTTCGGAAGCTTTAATAAAATAGCTCGAACAGTATTCGCCAATACGGTGCATTATAATCAACAGCCTCTGTAATAGCAACTTGATCATCAGAATATAGCCATCATTAATATAGCCAGATCTTCTTTTTATTTTTATATATTTTCTTGTCATATATTTAAGTAATAAATTGAAACTTAATAAACGATGTTGTTGTTCTCTTGTTCTTGTTGTTTAAATGTGAACAGGATTTTTCATTTTTATTATTATTATATTATTATTATTATTATATTAGACGAATGAAATAAATTCTTAGACTAAAAAAAAAAAACATTGAGCACTAGCAGCACAGGCTATCGGCTCTAATTTATGTGCACTATATATTATTAGATATTATGTACATTAGATAATAAGCTTAGTAGTATTAATAAAGTAATATATAGAATTTATATTCGGTTCTGAAGCTGATTTTACTCATTTCCCAATAAACCGATGTGACTTGGTACCCATAACATTTTAATTTTTCCCTCGAGTGCAGTAATTATATTCCTTAATTTGTTGATGACGCTCAATCTCGAAGTCGAAGGATTCCGAGTAGCTTGTAATACAGACAAACTGTTGGTAACAATGACGATGACAATGATGATGAGTTTGTTTTTATGGGCAAGGTTCGCAGCGTGAAGGGTAGCTCTGGCTTCGGTTGTGAAAGCTGAAGTACTCTCGTGAAATATGTGGTTGAGAAGAAATCGTCCTGTAGCATCTACCATGGCACAAGCAGGAGGCTGACCAGAAGATTTTGAGCCGTCTGTGTATAAAAGATTCCAACCAGTACTTTCCAGTATTTGGGTTTTTTCAGCTATTAGATTCCTGAAGAAGTAATTTGGAGTATTTTCTTCCTTGTGCATAGACAGCGAAATGTCAAAAGAGCTGTCTATCAAAATCTATGGAGGTTTAACACCAAAAGAGCGGAAAATTTTTAAGAGAATGTCCAATTCTTTTGCGACGTGCAAACACTAGTCAATTGCAGATGATGACTTTTGAATTTTCTTCGCAATAATAATCTTTTTCACGTCATCACCGAAAATAGATTTGTTTGAATTAAGAAGCTTGGGGACTATTTTGGCTTTTAACTCATAAAGTCTATTTTCTAAAGTTGGGAGACCAGTTTCTATTATAATATTATTTATGGGCGTCGTCAGAAATTATCAAAGCATACTCCATCTTGCTTAACACAAGCATTTTGGTAAGATAAGCAAGAGTGTTAATATGCGCATGGCTTCTCCAAGCAACGTTCTATATGAAATTCATCCTTGTTAAAATAGAATTTTTAAACCGAAGACAGTGTGCTTTCCAACGATGTTTGTTTGAAAACGTGAGCCCAAAAATATGCAGAGCCTGCACGTTTAGTAGTGGTAAGCCATTAATATATATTAGTAGATTTCCTGCATCGCAATTCTGCTTTCGACAAATTTGCATTTTTTAGATTTTTGTATGGAAATTGTAGCCCCTGACGAGTTTGTCCATGCGGAGATCTCTCGTCCAACAGATTCGAAGATATTGATCGCTTTCGTGTTGTCTTTTTCTTTTGTAAAAATGTATACAACGTCCGCGTAGAGACAATGTTCCACTCTTGGTATACGGCAAAGGATTTTACTAATTTCAATGAAAGCGATCTGAAAAAGCGTGACAGAAAGTGGTGATCCTTGTGAAATGCCATTCATTAGCGAAAAGGAATCAGAAAGAAGATTGTTGATTCTAACTTTGAATCGCCGATGCGACATGAATGACTTGATATAGTTGAAGAAATTCTGTCCGACATTCCATGATTTCAAGAGTCTTAAAATAACATGAAGACCAACTCTGTCAAATGCCTTTTCGAAATCAATCAAGAGAATTGTTACGTGATTTCGTTCGGAAATTGCTTTGCTTGTGAGATAATCAATATGTAACAGAGCGTCGATGCACCCTCTGCCGCGCTTGAAACCAACTTGTTGCTTTGTTATCAGGTTCTTGGACTCAGGAAACCAAGATAATCTAGATGCCATAATCTTCTCCAATACCTTTGAGAGGCAAGATAACAGAGAGATTGGGCGATAATCCGATGCGATGGAGACATTTTTAGACTTTGGAATTGGAACAACTGCTGCCAGTTTCCACATGTAGGTTATATAGCCAGTCGAAAATACCGTATTATATAGGTCCAGCAATTTTTTTTTACTTGAATTACATAGCGCGCTGATCATTTGGTAGGAGATGCGGTTTAGACCAGGTGTCTTCTCTTTCGATTTGGAGAGAAAACTTTCAAGTTCTAAGATAGATATGCAATTTTCCAGGAAGGTGGCACATCTGTCAATATAATTTGGAAGAGTAATTGGAGTCCTTTCCTTAATTTTCGAAGAAAGCACTGGAAAAGTTTTTGTCAGAGGAGTACTCGCACCACATTTGTCCAAAGTAGTTAGATATATCATGTGCTTCAGTTAAAGTTCCATTGGGAGTGCAGATGGCAGAAATTTCGTTCAGGTTTGAAGTCCCATTGAGTCTGTTGATTTTGTTCCAGACAACTTTCATTGATGTATATCTGTGAATTTCTCTCGAAAAAAGTTCGAAACTAAGTGCCTTCGTTTTTCGTAACTCCTTCCTGAATAGAGCATTGGCCTTTTTGTATAATAACAAGTGATCATGATCAGGACATCTCTTAGAGCGGTACCATAGATCCATTTTATTTTTCCTCAAATACGAAAGCGTGTTGTTCCAACAAGGAAGCCTAGCTCGTTTAAAAGAGCTGTTAAATTGGAGAATAGAAAGATGAGCAGCCGTGCGAATCGCTTTAGTCATAATAGCAGCATCATGGTTACAGTTCCCGTTAAATGGCTTTGAATTCAGAAATGACTCGGCCTGTTTGGAGTAATTAATCCAATCCGCTTTATATAGGAGGAATTTGGCCTGTTTTGCTGGAGTAGCAGAGGACATTGAAAGTTTAAGATGGATTGTGATTGCTATTGTACAGATCATCAGAAATAGAGCAGGAAAACTAAGAAAAAAGTGAGAGAGAGCAACATGTTAAATCATTATGTGAACAAGTGTGATGAGTTTTGGTTGGTTTTCCATCATTTAAAATGCAGAGATTGCCTTGAATGAAGACCTTTTCTAAAACAGTACCACGAGTGTTGTTCACTGTTGAGCCCCAGATGGTATTTCAGCTGTTAAAGTCGACGCATAAATTTAATGGGGGGAAAGAACGGAGAATAAATTGTAGAGTTCTTGCTGAGAAAACGATTGCGAAGGTTGAATATGGAGCGAAAGCACTGATAATTTTATGTTTAACATTATTTGTATCGCTACGGCTTGTATATTAGAGCTTAAATTTATGCGTTTGTGAGGTATACTTGATTTTATAAAAACACCAACTCCTTGTTTGGAATATAAATTTTGATCAGCATTGGTGAAATATCCAGTAAATGATTTGGGTGGAATAAGATTAAAAGAGGTTTTACAATGGGTTTCTTGAAGCGATATAAAGTTCATAAAAATTATTAAGAAGCCCTTTTAATGTTCCATTGTAGAATTTTTAAAAATTTATTTAATTCTAGTGACATGGAGTGGAAAGTAAGTTAAGTTGACATGTCAGCGTCTCCGTCGAAAATGTCACTATAAGAATTTTGCGTGAATACTTTGTTCTTACCAGCAGAATAATTTGTACTTAGGTGTTTGCATATATTTGAAGTGCAACGAGTGGGCACACGTGAATGAGTTGAAATTAAAGGTTGATTGAGGGATGGACGATTGGATTCATTACAGTTTGTAATTTGTTGAGTAGAGTTAAGAACTGGTGATTCTGAGGGATTTAATTTATTAGATTTTGGCATATGTGTTGTTGTTTTAATTTTTTAATATTTGCTGTTGTTTTGATTTTTCCAATATTATCTTTGGCGGGCAATGGAACTGATTTGGCAATGTAATTTTTGGTTGATGGTAGAACAGGTTTTTCATTGGAAGGAGTTGGAATTAAAGGCTTATCAGGTACGTATTGCGAGGCGACAACAGCGTAGGTATTGCTTTTGCTAATTCTTTAGATTCCAGATGGATTAATTTCCCGGTATTTGCGTCGCGCTTCACCCATGCTACAGTATCTTTCTGTTTTGATTTTTAGAATTTCGTGCATTTGTATAAAACGTGGGTATTGTTTGTCTAACGCTGAGTGTTGATAGTTGCAATTTATGCAGAAGCTACGCGTACAGTTTTCAGGATGTGGAGGAAGACCACAGTTAGCACAGGATGGAGGGCTGGTGCATCTTTTTACCGTATGACCCAGGCGTTGGCAGGTTTTACACCTTATGGGATTTGGAATGTAGAGTTGTACTGTACATTTGTACCAAGCTACATCAACCGTTGCCGTTACCCGATAGCGGTCAAAAGTCAAAATAATTCTTCCTGTAGGAGAGCGGGTTTTTCCATCGTCATTTATTTTGGTGAATTTGTAGACTTCAGTCACTCCTTGACTGCCCATTTCGCGCAAACTTTCATCTTCCGGCACAAGCATGGGGCAAAAACTACGCCTTTTATCGAGTTCAGTTTGTCATGCAGTTTAGGGGATATAGCACATAAATTAGCTAATGATTTCGAATTTATGAGCTTTTCGGTTGCGTTCTGGTTCTCAGCGAGGACCAGTAAATTCCCATCGCGTAAAATCTATATAGAGTCTATATACGTTGTAATGCTATCTTGTGCTTTTTTAATAGCGAAAGGGCTGATTGGCGAAACTGTTATGGAGGGATCAGTTGGAGAATCACAAACATATTTTTGGGCGATAGGAACGGTGCTATTGGTTGGCAACACCGGAAAGTCGGAATTTTTAATTTTTTTTTCTTTGGGGGGATATGTCTGCTAATAGATGAAATCTATTGGAGTTTTTATGAGGAGATCCCGGGGCCATTATGAATTATGATTGTCTATTATTTAATAAATTGATAAATAACCACTCATTTGAAAAGGTTTGGGAACTGCTGAGGATAATGACAATTGTTTTCAATATTTTATTTTTCTTTTATGTGTTTTGTTTTTTTGATTTTTTTATTATATTTACAGAAAACGAAAGCAAATATCTGTGACAATCAATTTTTGCAAAACCACAGAAAACACACGAGTTAAACACACAAAAACATCGAAAAACACCGAAAACAATTAAAAAAATCACAGACGAAAAACAAAACACGCACTACTCAGAACACAAGTCGATGTCGAATGATTTATTTTTATTATAAGTAAATATTCTTTTTATTTTCTATGTTTTGTAACGTGGTATTTACTACATCTGAACGTCCGATTTGCGGTTGTTGCGTCTAGCATCCCTGTTATAGACAATTTGTAAGTTGAGAGAGCATCGCCTCACTTACTTACGCTATGCCCGTTTCGCCGTCACGCACAACCATTAGACATTATTTCTCAACAACAATTTCATTGCCGTACAAAGCGTAAACTCGTAATCGCGCTATATACGTCCCCGAGAATAACTTTGTCCCCTTTCGTTGCAAAACACTGTGTTTTCGTTGCTCGTCCTAGCAGCCCGCTCAGTGCGTGGCCGACGGGGAATCAAGGACAGGTAGCCAAACAGGCTTCACCGTTGAAGCAGACGATTCCATACCCTTATTAATCTTTTCGATGACTAGCATCAATAAGTTCTTATGCTACAAAGCAAGGATAAACTACCGTTCCAATTTGTGGCTTAATATGCCCTTATAAATCTCCCTTCTCGCAAGATTTTCTGAGCTATTTACACCACGTTGGCTAGGGTTGCGGTCTGACACACCATTCAATAATTTGTCGGGGATGTATTGTAAGGATTCTTTAATATAAGGTTTTAGCCAGGTTGGGTCAAATATTAACACGCGTAGGAGATGAAAAATATTTTAATTAAAATATATGTACATTACACAAAAATATATAAACAAATGTCTAAACATATTTTTTAAATATTTTTTACACATTGATAAGAAATTTTATACGTTTTACTTACACACTATCTATTAACCATTCCTGAGATGATTGGTTTGCTGTCTGCTGGGCAACCATCTTTATAGAAAAATACCGTTGCATTTTTACGCAAAGCAAAATAACCACCTGCGTATTGTAAAACGGGTGCGAGATGTTATAAATAGAAACGATCTGTATCTGGACCGCTAAGAAAATCAAATATTTTCTTTAAAAATAAATAAGTTTATGTGCATAACGGTATCCATGAACATATGAAGACTTATGATGTATGGATGTGTTAGCAGATCGCAAATAAGCTTTGTGTATTGTATTGAATAATGCAATATATGTGCATATATTTGTTTATATAATATAATAGATAATATAAGTTTTGTATGTAGGTATACCAAAGCCAACTATAATATATCTTTTATAAATATGTACATTAAATATACAAAATAACTGCAATGTATATATATTTTTATATGTGAATACAAAAACGGAGAAGATACATTTATAAATTATACAATTTATGCAATAGGTAACTTCGGGGCGGCAAAATGAGGTGCACTCGATTTTGCACGTTACAGTGTTCTTAAAATATTAAAAATGCGCTAAAATTCGGGCTTAAAAGACGAAGGCAACCTAGGCGTGTTGGAGGACCCAACTTCGAGATTTTCTAAACAAAATTATGGGCCGCAGGAGAACATAGGTTAAGCACCATAGGGTGGGAATATTGTTGCACCAAAAGTAGTGAATCAGCGTAAATTAAAGTTATTATAAGAAAACGGTCGCAAAATGAGCGCTTCGTTTGTAAAATACACAATCACGTAGATTTGAGTTATAATAAGAACTTCAAAAACTTGTACATAAATCTGAGCTTAGAAGAACAAAGTCATAATTTTAGTCATCTCTGACCGAACTGCCGACGTTTACGAAGAGGTGAGCGCATGTCCTTTTATAGCTGGAGATTATTTCCAACGATTGGATCGTCAATAAAAATGTAAGCGTGTTGACGTCTGTATAGATAGGACGGTGTAATACTTTTACTTGTCAACGATCTCATTGAACAAACGTCATAGAACGCACTACATGGTGACACCGCTTAGTCGAATATATTGTAACGTAAACCGTCTTTCGTAATTTTAGGTTATTTACTCAATTCCTTTTAAATGAAGTTCGTACCAATGAATTGTGATTTTTAGGATAGAATAAAATTTATTTACAAAATTATCAGTCCTATTAACAAATTATTTTCAGAAACTAATATTTAAAACATTTTAATTCTTGTTCTGATATTGCTCGTTCAAATATTGCAATTCAATTCTTTTGATTCGACTCTCATGAGTCATTTTCGACTAACTCGAATCAGTTTTCGACTCTTCTTATGACTAAGTCTGACTTTCGCATATTCTTATATACTCTTTTACAAGCAAGTTTCCATTACCTAAGTTCATCGCGAAATTTTTAATCCGTTCATTCGCTAAATTTCTGCAATTGTTAATTTTTTCACCAGTCAAAACAAATGCTAATATTACTACGATACGTTAAGATCTTCTGACGAGGTAATGTTTAAAGCTTACCTGAAATCTTACTCCTTTGTTTTGAAACCATGATTATAAAATGATGATTGTAAATGACTCTAAGACTATACAAACTTGGAGTTCAAATCAATCTTAAAAATAAAGTTCAAAACCTATCTAAAAATTGGTGCAAAAGATATGCTTCAAAGCTACTTAAATATTTATGGTCAAGATCAACTGAAACTTTTGATAAAAATAAGATTGAAAACTTGTGTAGGATGCAATGAAACTGGTATACCTTGAGAACCAGTATTAAAATTATTCCACAACTTGTGGTAAAATTTGCATTAAAAATACATACAAAACTCATATTAAAAGAAGTGGTCACAAAAACTCTGCATGACCTGCTTTTCTTTTTGTAGGAAACTGTATCACCGTAGTAACAATAAAAACGCCTATTGAAGTCAAGAAGAATTGTACTGTCATTTGTATTGGCGCTGACTTTTATATGGTAAGGTTCGACTTCCATCAACATTTAGTATTCTCATTGAGCCTTGTTTTCATGGACGCTTGTTTCAACGATAATTTTCTATTTATATCTATACGTATACATCTCTTATAAATTTTTTTTGAATATAATGTTGAGTATAATGAATTGAATATAATAATAAGGCAAATAAGTGCAACTGTTTCATTATAGCAAAATAAGGGAAATGAAAAAATATTTTATAGGAAACACGACTATAATATACAGAATAAGCTACCGTAGAAACAGACCAACGGATATATAGAAGAAAAAGGACGTAATACGAACGACATGAGGGTCAAAACAACGAATATATAAGCTTATTTGTTTAATTTAAGTACAAAACACATATACTCTTTTTAACTAGTTACTAGTTAATAAGACCACTACTTAAAATCAACACATCTTTTAGAATGCTCTGTAATCTCTCCAATCGCGGGCGCGTCATGCTGGTGCAGGCCGATGAAAACGATTAGAGGAAAGACTGGGATTAGAAATGAAACCATAAATTTAGGTACAGTAACATGCTTGTAAAAATGAATATAAATAAAATATTTGTGGAAGGGAGAATTAGTCGGGCAAGAACATTTGAGCTGAGAGTACGGCCAAAATAAATTGTGAATAGTCCTACGTGTGAGAAATATAATTGTAAATAAATACTCCTACTGTTGTGAAAAACAAAGTAGTAAAATAAAAGAACTTTGAAGTGTATTTCTGTTGATAAAATTATTCACGATCCAGTGATACGGACTGTATCTTAGTAAAAGCGAATTTCATAACAGTATTTTGATGGTCCACCACCTATACAATTGCTCCGTATCTTAAGGTACGAACTCTTCAGTTCTCTTAATGCGGAATATAATAGCAATAACCTTTAACCGGACTTAACCAAGCGGCCAAACGATGTTCAATTAACTTTTTAAAAGTAAATTTAACTGAATGTAAAAAACTATCATTCTGAGGTAGAAGTTCACTGATAACAGAATCTATCAATTTAACCAGAAGTCTGTGATAAAAAGCTGAAGACGTGATTTTGATTGGAAATGATAATTTCATCTGTTTTATTAAACAGAAGGAGATATTTATATACTAAAATGTTTACGTATATATATTATGTACGTTTCACATATCAAGGTGTGGGAACAGCGGTCATAATGAATTGTCTGTCCATGTCAGGAACGTAGTATCATCTTCACTTCAACAAAATGTACTAACACAAACAATATTGCGCGTTCCTGTTCACAAATTATTCTAAAATGTAAACAATTAAAAAACAAAGAAGAAAGTTATGTTTTGTGGGAGCCGAATCTTGCATACCTGCTTCTATGCTTTCCGTGTTATAATCCCCAAGTTATTTCATATCCGCGTCGATGGTATTATAGACAAAAAATTAATCACGGTGTCTCCATATTCATTTTAGAATTAAGCCATCTTTAGGCAGATAATATATTTTCATTTGAAGAATGTACAAATTAGTTTTCAATATCTTGTTTTGTTGGCCTAGTGACAAATAAGCATAAAACTTCACAAAAGTGAACAAATAAAATTTAATCACTTGTAACTTTGTGTCAAGAGTAGTGTGTTTTGTAAAGTAAATGTGAAAAATTTTAGCTTTCTAACTTTTATAATTTCTGAGTAACAAGCAAAAACCAACATATTTTTGTTAAAAAAAACGAAGTTGCGTTTAGTTTATACTCCACTGTGGGCTTCTGCTCTATTCTATTTCGCGCATTTTCAATATCAATCCGCACGAAAAAATTTACAATGTTTCTATTAAACTTAAAGTCGATATCTCGTTTTTTCGCGACCAAGTGAGTGCCAACGACAAATACCATACAGACACACAGACGGGTAGACGTGACTTAAGCAATTCAGAGTTTCACGCTGGTCAAGAATATGTATACTTTATAACGTGTCCGAAGCTCCCTCTTGGGTGTTACAAATATTATGGAAAACAACGAAATGAGTGTACCCATCCCTCATTGGTGGATATAAAAATAATATTATAAAAAGTGCAAATATCCACAGCACAGTCATTATGCACACATGTTTATACACACAAGGACAAAGCACAGACCTATTGTAAGCACATAAGCAAAATGTGCGCTTTTATGTATGAATAAGCTATAAAAAAGTTAAAAATGAAAGGAAAAGATTAACCGTTCATATATGCATATTTATATGTGAACAGCAGCTATGCCGAGAAGACCCACCAAACAAAAAGACGAAGTTCGTGTTATAGGTGAAACAAGGAAGTACATTCACTTAGGAAAGACTGCTTAAAACCTAGAAGAAAAGTACAGCGGCCCAGATCAAACTTCGAAAGTAGGGAGGTACAAAATTACGAAGTGACTTGAAAAAAAATATCAGAAGCGGTAAAAAGAAGAACTTTGATCGTATGCGTCAGAACATGGACATCAATCCTCGGGGGCGGCATACAAGGTCGTCCTGAAGAGATTAGAAGGCCAGAAGGCGCCGAAAGCCAATTGTCTATTCTTGCTCTGGTATATAATAGCAAGAGTTTTAGGCACATAATATATACACATAAATATATCTTTTCCGCAAAAACCGCCCTGCATAATAGTAGATATCTACGGCACTGAAAATAAGTCATTATCATCAGCCCCTGTGAAAGAGTTACTGAACGCGTGCCAAGAAAACTTCGATAGAAAAACCCTGGCCTGGATTGATTTCCAAGCATCGTTCTAAAGGCTAGAAAACAAAGGAGGCCAGACATTATCGTCATGGTGCTGCAAGAGTGTTGGCGTTAGAACACGCATAGCGTAACAGGGAAGCAGTGGTAATAACCAACCGAAAGTGTGTGGAAAAGTATTGTATACGAGTCGGGCATCATACCGTACGGTCATCACCTGTCCTCAAGTACCTCGGAATAATGCTAGACGTTCGAATCAGCATAGAAAACGGGGCAGAAAAAACTATTGCCTTTCAGACGACCTCTCCTTGAATTACGCCTAATAATGGAGAGCCGAAAGCTATAAATGAGAAAATATGAAATGGGAAGCCACCGTGGTAACGTCGGTCATGATGGCAGCAATATATAGCCTTAGCGCGCTAACGCAAATAAGCGGATTCCGTTAGTGTCGGAGGAAACCTCCCTTTTGATCGCAGGCGCTATACCAATTGACATTTTGGCGGATGAAATGAGGCTCGTATGCAAACAGCGTTACAAAAAACGACCGCTCCCAACAAGCCATAAAAAAGAGGATTGGCTAGTATCGATGAAGATATGGTCATCGTAATATAAAGGAATAACAAAAGGAAGGTAGACGTTTGTTTTTATTACAAACTTAACGCGATGGACCGAAAGACCACACGGGAAGGTAACTTGCTATCTCGCCGGGTTCTTAACTGTTCGTGGCTGCTTCCAGAAGTACCTGTATAATTTCGGGAACGACAGTTCGCCAAAGTGCCCGGAATGGGCAGAAACAGAGAAAAATATGGAGCTCCCTATATTCAACTGCAACAGGTTTGAGTACGGTAGACCTCCGGTAGGACCCAGGGAGACATTGCAGGTGATAACTGGCAGTAACGAAACCTGAAGCACCATTGATGAGCTCATAAAGAAAATGGTGCTTTGGTGCTTTGGGCTACAGAAGGTGAGAAGAAGAAGGGATAGAAGCCAATAGTGTATTCTACTAAGATCTCATCGTATGAAGCGTGCTAATTGCAACCATGTTTTGCGAAGTAGTATCTGACTGTAGTCCCGCGGAGGAGTGTGGTCGAAGCAATATATATATGTGTAGCACTTTTAATACCTGTGCGCCACTAATGGCGAATAATACATGCTGCTGGCACGGGTCAATACTATCTTTGTAAGATTTCGAACTCCTACAATCACAGCGAAGCAAAACCAACATATTCACGCGTGTATACACATAGTCAGACATTTAAACTACAATAGAAAAATTGGTAGGGAGGAAGGACAGAAAAATTAATTTCCTTCTAACCAAAATTTTTCACAGGTCATGGAATTTTCTCAAGTTGTCTGTGCCGTTTCAACTTACCAGCATATAAAATATCCGACTTCTACCAAAGCATAAAAGATTACGCACAGCACACTATTTTCGTCTGTTCGGCTTGGGCATATTTGAGAAAATGGCATTTCAGATCGCCAGGTAACTCGCTAACGTTTTTGTTGTTTTCAGACGTAGAGATTGAAAAAAAAGCTACCGTTTTTTTGTAATACTGGTTTTGATATAAAGCCACAAAAAAAATGATGCCCGAACTTCTAATCTCAGACGAGAACAGGGGGGAAAGAATGTGAGGATCAAGAATCCTTAAGAATCCATTTAAAAGTAATGCGAAAGCAATTTCGGATTGGTTTTGAACGCAGTGTAAAAACTAGTTGACAATATGCTATCACTACGTCCATAAAAAAAAAAAGACGTGCATGTACATACGTACTTATATACGTACATAAAGATGGTTCTGAAGAAAATGAAAGGAGGCAAATCACTGCAAGCTACCGCATACGTGTTGTTCCGAAAAATAGTGCCAATTTTCTCTGCACAGAGATTGCCATATATTTCCTACATTTCCCTAACAGAGCAGACGACTCAGCTGCATCAATTGAGTCAACGAGGGAAGGAATTGAACAATATTTAAACGAAAATACGTCTCCCAATACATGGAAAATGTAAAAGTTCGTTTTCATCCCGAAGAGCAGCAAACCGCAGAACAAACCGTCTTTATGCCGGGCTACCTGCTTATAGGCGCAACAAGACAATACGTTGCAGAACATCTTGCCAAGCTTGCCACTTTAACAAAGGCAGTGCGCATTCAGGAGGCCGCGGTCCACAATAAAAAGTATCAGGCACGCACTAGGAATGGCTGCAGAGGTTATAGCTAGTGAGCGGTTAAGAAGGGTGTATATATATATACTGCACCTTAGTTACGGCGAATGTAAAAAACGCTTTAAACTCGGAAGACTGAAGTCACATTTTCCAACCGCTCACAAGTGTAAGGGTCCCGAGGTACTCGACTTAATAACGATTTACAAGTCCACACGCAAGTTGATGTACAACAGCAACGACACTAAAAAACGCCACAAGGATCTCTTATTGGTCCACTGGATCCAGAGCATTGCTCCCGATGACATATTGAGGCTGCCGATGCCAAACGGCACGTCGATAGCGAGTTTTGGAGGTGCAAAGAACTGTACTTAAAAGACGGGAGCGCTTGACGTCAACGTTTAGGTGACAACCGCGGTGGGAAACGGCAACAAAAGTTAAATAGGCATCCTTGCTCATTCTCGATTTCAATGAAATGAACTTTTTAATCCTCTAGCTTGTGAGTAACATAAACCCTATGTTAACTGTTGAGGCTTTTTTGCTAAAATTGTGTTTGGGCGCTTTAAGTGAAAATTATAAAGAAATGATTTTGATTGCATATATCATCTGGATTATTAATTAAACGTGACTTCTTATATACATATAAATTGTTAATTTCTACATATAAATATTTGTGTGCTTTCCTTAGAACAATGGTAATAATAAATTATTTTTGCATGTCAACACCGGATGATCTTTTCTTAGACAAGGCTTGCCGACATACCATAGACCATAACGTCTAAACCATACGGTCTATCCCCATTTGCAGACTTATTATTCCGTAAGCACAACAAATAACACAGGCAAACGGCGGCAACAAATAACATACCTCTCACAATATAAGTGAAACGCTTTGTGTGCAGTTTGAAGTATTAATTTGCAGTAAATGTACTGCTAATAAATCTAAAATTTGAAAGAAAATAAGAACTATGCTTATATACATACGTATACATGAACATGGACCATAACACGAAACCGTAAGGTTAAATATTATTTTACCTGAATGGTCATGATTGCTTCCAAATGGATAGTTCACCTGCGGTCTGAGTTGTGCAAATACGGAAAATGTGAAACATGCATGCTCAATTGCGCAAAACTCGTAACGTACGATTAATGTACATGCGGTGTTCAAGAGGCAGTGTAGGATATGGTTGAAAACTCCGAAGAATGGGGCACTGTGAATGGCTTTGTGACCAGGATTTAAGATGTTTAGTGGGTGATAGGAAGAGGAAGTGGAAGCCAATAAGATATTCCACTAAAATCTAGCCATATGGAGCGCAGCAATTGCGATCGGCGTGAACAAAATAATACCTTACTGTGGTCCTGTGAAAAAGAGAGAACAAAAAATTTGTGTAGAGGTCTTGGCTTAGCGCACAAGCACCATGCACGGCTAATCGTGTATGCTACTTATACAAAGCAAAAATATCATTTGAAGATTTCTATCTCCAGCTTGCATGAAAAAAGTAAATACATGCGTATATAAACACAAACACATATAATAACATTTCAAAGGTATGATATCGGCTAAGACAATTGGCCAGGCAACACCCGCAAAAAGACTGGTTGGCGTTGGGGATTACCTGCAATCTTCGGTCACGCACGCATTGGAGTTTGATCCTTTGAAAGTCTCGCTAGTCTCGCTAGTGTTCCTAGTTTGAAGCCAGATACAGCTCATAACTTATTCTACCAAAGAGCGGGCAGACTGCAACCAAATGTAAGGTTTCTTTCACCGAGTTAGGTGGCAGAATCAGAAATCTGATGGGTACGACAATTCATACGGACGCAGGTCACGCTGAAACCGGTGCAGAAAGTGAAGAGGGAAACAAACAGAAGGACTACTCCTCCTCCAGTGAAAGCATAAAAGAAGTCGAAGGTGACACGTTTTTTTGGCTTAATGTTGGTATGTTTATTTTGTACAACTCACTCTTCAACTATAGCTGATTCCAGTCAAGCCCAACTTTAAAACGTTTAATTCTTTTGCAATATCTTTAAATGAGCCTCATATTGTAGTTGCAGATTCTTCCCGTTAATAACAGGAGCAAACACAAACATACATTCTTTTAAGTGTTTGCGAAGATAAACTTCTTCTTGGGAATCTGTGTGATAGCTGATAATCAATCGAACGTGTGGAACGTGTTCGGTGAGATTATTCAAAAGGTTTGAGTTTAATGGCATAAATAGTTACAACCAGTCGTCTGACGTACGGAGGTTCTATCCATACATCACCTTAGTGGAGGTCGCTCATTTATCTTCATTGTAGACAGATCTGAACTCCAAAAGTATCATCGAAAGCTTATCAAACCCTTTGGTCGCATTACCTCTAGCAGCCCTTAATGGACTATGGGAGCATGCTACCATGCCATTAGTCGTGATGCGAAGAGATAGTAACTCTATGACTACCCATTAACTGAACCAACTCCGCAAAAAGTTTTGAGGTAAACTGCGCTGCTCAGTCGCTTATCTCAAGAGCAACACCAAAACATGAAATCTAATTATTTAGAAACGTTAACGCGACTGACATCGGGTTAATAGCCCGCAAAACATATGCTTCAGGTCAGCCGGAACAAAGATCAATGATTGTCAAGATATGACAACATCCACTCAATAATGGTCACGTTGGTAATTTGTGGAAGACTTTTATAGAATTTAGATTTATTGAGGTTATCACATTGGTAGAGAGAGTCTAAATAATTTAAAGTCTTAACACCCACACCATGGAAATATGAAATTTTTTTCAGTCCATGCAAATTCCTTCTTAAATGTGGACTTCGATGCAAAAGCGCTTTTACACTTTATAACAATTCGTTCGGCAATGCGTTCATAGGTGGATATTTACTTTGATTCAGCTCCGCCGCATAACGTTTATAGGCAGTATAGTCGTTGCCAAATACTTTCAAAGGTTTACCAGCATATATGGTGAGTAGTAACACTCCCAGAGAATCTGTAGAATTAATATTATTTAAAGCTATCTCCGGAGTAGAGTATTTCAAACAGGGTTGAGCCATCATTGGTATTGCACTACTATATTCTTTGCAGGGCCAAAACGCTGTGCCATCGGGAGCTGGCTGATTTGTTACGCAAAAGTCAAAACCAAATAATTTCAAGTTTCGATTTTTGTTGATTACAACTGTCTCGGCACAAATATTTCGGTGCATAATTTTAGCATCACTGTGTAAAAACTGTAATGCATCAAATAACTGCAATAAACCGTAGCGTGTCTCTATATCATATAGCTTTTTATCGGCTTGCCTCCGATCGCCCGCTACATACGCCAACGAGGCAAATACTGGTTCAGTGGCAAAAGCTAAGCAATCACGGCTTTCTTCTAAAGGATATTGAACAGTTAAAATATGGGGGTGTCATATTTTCGTCAATTGTTGTATTCCTCTTCTTAAAGACTGGCCCAGATGAAGAGCTATTTTCTCCTTCCTGACCAAAAATATCTGGTTAAAATGAGTCGTCATGTAGTTCTTATGTCTGAAGACGAAATGTGTAACATTCAACTTTTCGATTGTGATAATTTTTACAAACACAAACCTGTAGCATTGTCTCATGAAGGAGTTCAGAAATTCAACGACGGGGAATAGTCTGTCATTCGTACAAAATAAGTCAAAAACTGGAGCATTTCAAAAATAATGATCCCAATATTGGTATCATGGCGAACAATTTGAACTTGTAAGAGACGTAGTCACTAAGCGACTGAACGAAGCGTATGAAAGGAATCAGTGGACCTATAATACGCGAAGTATTCCTATTCAATACAGATAGTGAATAGAAAAAATATTGAGCTACGCAATACTGCTGAAGGATATAACAAAGGCAAAACGAGCATAGACTAATATTCAATGCCTGGTTATGAGAGGGGTACGGTATTACCTTTAAGAAGACAGTACTAAAACAGAAAGTAGGCTCGGTACTTACCGCGCCAAAGACACGTTTTCCTCCTGATACCCGTTTATGTACCCTTAAACCGTCCGGCTAGCTCAGTCAGTAAAGCAAGAGACTCTTATTCGTATGGCGTGGGTCAAAACCAAACGTCTGCTTTTATTTGTCAAGATGTTGTAGTATGGTCTGCGTACTATTTTACGTACACATTCCATATCTCTAGCGATGTCAGTAGATCTGAGCTTCAACGTCCGTGTACATAGGATAAGAGGGAAAACATCGGTCGGCTTTGTCCCTGCTTTATCCCAAAAGTGTAGCGTATCTGTAATAACGGAGTGCCTTTATGTAAAGTTTCTTTTCATAATTGTCAGCTTGTGTAGTAGTGTTATATATAGGGAAAGAATTATGAAAAGAGAACAAAGTCCGAAATTCGTCTGCATAGCAAGAGGATAGTTTTCTGAGAGTTCTTGTTCTGGTTTTAAAAAAAATAAAAGGGGATCAAAAAAGGCAGCAGTGCGATAAACAGTTGATAATATTATTATTGCGTTCTTGATTTTTACGCGTTATATAAGATAATTAAGGAGTAATTTAAATAAATCGCGTAAAGAATTGTAAGACAAGAAGAAAAAAAGAAAAATAAATAAATAATTGAAGCGATAAACTCAATTTGAAGAAAGTACGTACTGCGCGTTGTTGCTGTGTTCCATGTGTGAACTTAATTGTGTTATGGCACACATACACATATAATTGTAAAAGTGAGTTCTTTGTATTTACGTATTTAAAATTTATGTATCTGTTTTTTTTTATGATTTCCTTTATTATGGAACGGTAAGCAAAAGTGAAAAAAAGGCAGACAACTAACGTCGAAAAGTTAATGAATAAGGAAAATAAATATAGAGAGAAAATAGAGAGTTTTATGTATCTCGATATTGGAAGAAAATTTTGTAAGAAGTCCGATAAATCCAAATAGAAACAGCATTAAGAAGAATTCTTTGAAACTAACGGCGAACATGTGCCTGTATTTGGGGGCCTAATGAAAATTTTCTGTGTTGTTCTTCATAACCTCAATTGGTGGTAGCCGTCCTCACGCACTTCTATTATGCAGTCATCTTCAATGTGTCGCTGCCGTTTCGTAATCTGCTTATTGTACATTGTGGATACCCCCGCCGGAAGGAATTGTAAGGAAACAAGTTTAAGGTAGGGTATTGTAATGTTACAAAAAAACTAAGCATCCTACAAGTTCCGTGAAGATGTGGTATATGTGTGTGTGCGTCTGAGCATAGAAAAGTGACTGACTAACAGACAAAAAAGGTACTAACGAGCAACGAGACTCGTCGAGATGTTTAGATTATTCTTGATTCGAAATTTTTTTTGATATAATATATATATAAAGAAAAAAAATGGGCAAAAATGTAAGTGTCGCTGAGCTCAGTCAGACAGAAAAAAGCACGAACCCAACTTTTACATACACATCACCATATATTGAACGCACATAACCATATTTCAATCAAAAGATTTATGAGAATAACGTATATTTTACATCCTGAATGAACTTCATAAAAGAGATTAAATAAATTATGGTGCCTTTGAAATTTGTTATGCTCAACCTTAATGGGTTGAAAGATATATTGAGGATCCATTTAAATTGTAAAGTGCAACTAATTCATATGCATCGCATATCATTGAAATGAAATGGTTATAAAATCCGATTACAATTCATAAATTATTGAAAAATTTTCATTACTAGTGTTTCTAAATTGCCTTGCCCAATCGTAAAAGTGAAAGGTAATTTTATACGACGGTACGCGTACCGGAAATGATATTAGTAAACATTTCGTCACTAACCTAAAGTACAAAGCATTGGAGTGCGTGTAATAGCTATGCGAATTAAATACAACATCGTATTTCATGATATTTTGGTCATTATAAAGTTATAGCAAAAATAGCTGCCTAGACAATACAAAAATTAACTATCATATCTTTGATATCTACATTATCATTAATAATAACTGGCGCTACATCATCATCTTCATCATATCTCCTTCATCCCCACTTCAGGTTTTTCTTTATTGTTCTGTTTCTGATGTTGTAACTCATGATATTATTATTAAATGCAAAAATTATAAAAATTTATATAATATTAAAAATAACATTAAAAAAAATATATAATGTGTATACCATTTTCAATTTATATATCATAACTTTCTGTTTTTGGACGCTTAGTAGGTTCCTTCCTTTTTTTTATTACTCAATATACTTTTACAAATAGTTTTGTTAGCAAAAAAAAAAAAAAAATTAATAAAATTTGTTTTTTTAGTTAGAGAAAATTTGATTAAGGGAATCGTCGATTCAACTTTGGGTTTCGCATAGATAATCATGGACCGACAGGGAACACAAGTACGGCAAGGCACACAGAGGCGCTGGGCGTAAGATCAGTGTGTTCGCTAGGAAACTTCTGTCCGCCCGTTTATCTTCATATGGGTCATAGCACGTCTATTTATTTGTTGTGACCATCTGTGGGATAAAATTTTCAAGCTCAGTTCCTTTTGTTCGAAGTAGCCATCTTTTTACAGCCTTCAATTTTTCCAAATTTACTGTAGCAAGTTTTTTAACGAGACTTTTTGCGCCCTGTTGGAGTAGACTTGGCCTTATCCCATCTGGTCTCGGCGATTTGCATTGCCCGGAAGTTGGCACGTAGCGAGACTACGGTCCCTAGAGCTCGGGAAATGTCTTTCTCTCGGACATGCCTTGTGTCTTAGTCCCGCATCTCATATCCACAAAGTAAGTCTCCATCAGGAGGCGACGAAATTCTTCGGGACTTTTTGTCTAACCTCCACTAGGCTTAGAATGCATATTTTGTTGTTGCCATCCTTCCCTAAGGTTTTTTGGAGCCGTACTGCTTCAAGGAGACTGTTTTGTCTTCACAGTGCTGCCTTCAGGTAGCCCGCTTCGGCCCCTGCAATGTGGCGTTATATGACGAAGACCGGCTTTGGCCCTGTTGAACAATTTTCTAGACCAGGATAACAGATTTGAAGTCTCTGATTCCACCAAGGCAGTTCCCTCGTAGACTTCTTGGTGTTTCCAGGGCAGCTTTCTTGATAACTTTCTTGTAAGTTTGAACAGTGAGTCCACGCTTCAAGCTCCATAACCTCTCCACTATTGCGGAGATACGAAGACCGTTTCTTGTTTTCTGAAAGAAGAATGCTAAACCCTTCCCGATTGGTACGAGGGAGAACGCTGTAGCTTTGGCATCATCCCGCATCGGCCACAATGTCGAACAACATGTGCTAATGACCCGACAATGAGACTTCGGTCGATACATGGTATCCTGAAATAGAGTAATTTATGTAGGAGATGCTATGAATAAGGTCTAAAACCCCTTTCCTGATTGAACATGGGTTCCCTACCGCGCTTTAGAATAACCACATTTTCTTCTAAAAACTATTAAAGAAGACACTCACCTTCCAAATTTTCTTTTAAACTGCCCCAAGCTGCGTGGTTCAGCATTGTCATCACAGTCGGCCAGCCAGTCTGCGGGACTTGCAGTATTAGACAAGGCTCCGTACCTCAGCTGTCAGAGGAGGTACTGTCACTAATGAGCGAGTTCACTTGGGGAAGGCATCACGCCGCAAACCGCCACTAAATCACCCAGTATAAACTCTGAAAGTGGAAGGAATGTTTCACTGTCTCCCAGGAGGTGGACGTTTTGGATGGCTGTGTTAGTTGCAGCAAACCGACTTACCTTTCTTGTTGCGCAGGCCTTGTATAGCGCCCGGTATTATCCAGGGCTCCTGGATGTGAGCAACGTCGAAGCCTTCATTTGTAAACCTCCTGATAAAAACTTTAACATGGAGGAGGTTCACTTGGATGCATCTGACGTGACCATTTCTTCTGCTTAAGGTGTTCAAATTCAACTTTATAGGCGCGTCCCTTGGCTTTCGTGCGCCTATGGTTACTGGGGAGTTCAGCTTGCTCCGCAGTCAATTCGCCCCTTTGTTGGCCTGTGCCTAGGTGCCAGCGGTCTCTGGGTTTCCGTGGCCGTAGAGGGCCCGAGGATTCCTTATTGAGTCTATCCGGTTCACGATGACCCACCGTCTTTCAGGTTGCCAACAGAAACCTTTGTAGCTCCATTGGCCCTTTTTATGAACAAGTCTCAGTAAAACAAAGCCGACACGATAGCTGGCAGCATGCCAGTTTTTCCCCAGCATTGCTGCCGAGGATTCATTCACCGCCAGAGTTAGAACCGTTATATTTCTTTTAGTGTCCCTCTGAAGTATCTTTATGAACTCAACACTTAATCCGTTGTTTTGGCCCTCAAAAACTTTAAAATGTTTGCCGGGACGACGTTCTTGCCTTCGAGGAAATAACCAACGACTACATGAGGTTGGGATAACTCATCCTTAATAGTGTCTCCTTAGCTTAGGAAAAATAGCCAGTCGACAGAGACGGGCAGGATGAATGTTATGCTCATGCAAGACCCTACAGCAGATGTATTCGTCTTCATAAATCCGGTCGTACGAGTATATTTCGTCTGTCATTACTCCACTTGAGGAGAGGCGGAAGGTTCTTTAGACTTCATCACTAAATTGACATTAAACTCCCCAGAAAGGTATTGTGTATCGTAGCATATCATTTGACACCTGAAAAACATCATTCAACAATTAGATCTATGTATATTGTATGCACACACAACAAGATATTTTGAGTTATTGCCACTGATTTCGGCACCAAGATACTCATCCACACTGTCGTTTGCGGACCTGAATAAATCCTTGTAGTTGAAACCCTGACTAATTTAGAAGGCGATGTCACCAAGCCTCTCTTTCCTATTACGCCGAATAACATTGCAACGGCTAAATTCACAAAATCTCTTGTTGCCGTTAGACCTGGACCAGGCCTCAGTTATACAAAAATGTTAAAAAAGCAATAAATAATTAAAATAGTCTACCTACGGCGTATTGGAGCTGTGCGCATTAAGCTAATTTAGCGAAAATTCTCTACACGTCTTCTAGACCATCGCCATTTTAACACCACATATATATAAGCTTTGATCCAAGACTTCAATTAATTAAGACATGCTGGGCATCGTTTACTTTAAATGGGATAATTCAGGTCAATCTTTAAATTGAACCCATCAGTTTATCTAATGCATTTAATGAACTTAGCATAAGCCGTCTCGGAACGATGCGCAGTTCTTCTCGACAACCGCACTACGATGAGTTTTACCGTGCTTCGTAATTGTACAAGATCTCACGATTCTAAGCATATTTCCATCCAAAATAGGAATCTGACTGTCCAATTTGTCCAGAAGTTCCTCGGTGGCTTCAAACTATTTTAATAATAATAATTAAGTACTTGTAGGTGTACAAATAATTATATGTACGTATGTACATTCGTAGATACCATACTATTCGCCATTTTAGTTTCAAATGATTTTTAATTTTTACTTTTAAATTCTTTTAAAGGAAAACTCAGAGACATTCCAACAAACACATGGATTTAAAAAACATTAAACAACAAAATATCACTTAAATACGGAAAACACTAAGAGCCGATAGCCTGTGTTGCTAGTGCTCAATGTCTTTTTTTTAGTCTAAGAATTCAATTCATTAGTCTAAAATTAAAATAATGATAATAATAATAAATACAGTAATTCAAACAAGGTGAAAAGACCGCAGCACCGCTTATAAGCAGCTAATGGAAGCAGCGGTTGGAAAAAATGCCAGTGTCAAACTTATAACAAGGGATGTCAGAGTGGAATTTAAAGACCTAGATGAAGTGACAAAAACCGACAAAATCATATCTGCCATTAACAAGCATTTCGGCAACCTAAACATCTTTATTGTACTCAGACAGCGAGTCTGACAGTTCCAATCAAAAACGCCAGAGCGCTATTGAAAACTGGCAAAATCAAAGATGAATTAGTGCTGAGCACAATCAAAAAAAAAATAAAAAAATCATAACGTACACAAAACACAAAATTATACAAATGTGTGGAGGTGGACCAAATGTTGTCCAAAACAAATACTTAAGGAAGATAGAACCACGTGCTGACAGTTTGACAAATCCGCGCGCGCGCTGTGGTCTTGTATTTTTCTTGTGCTTATAAATTTTTTAAATAGGACGAATTTTGTGTGCTATTTTAAATAAATATTGTGAGTTCTCAAATTATCTTTTTTCGATTTCTCTCTTCCTAAATTTCATTTTATTTGACTCTTTCTAACACGTAATGTTTATTTGTTGGGCCAAAATAGGTCTTGGGTCATCAGTTTCTGGCTTTGTAAGCCATCATCGCGTGCGAAATGTGCGGGTATTACTTGGCGAGCTGGGGACGCTGTCTTGGATCCATCGAAAAAATTCCGTTGATCATGTCCCAACTATAGAAAGCGAGACAACGATTTTACAAGATTTTCAACACAAGACAAGAGCCAAGAAAAGATTTTCCGCAAGTTGGTAAACAGCTCACGGCATTGCATGGGAAATTTTAAAATACTAAAACGTCGTTCGAGGAGCATCGATACTTACAGCTTTTCCTCAAACGACCAACATGGCGCATAGCTTACGTCTCTATTGGCTGCGTTGCATAATTCTCTTCAAAAAATATTAACATATTATCTATTTCATACTTAGCTAATAAAGCTAACAAATCAAGCAACCTTCCTCCCGGGCAAGAGACTTGACTACTGATAATCAGTTCAGTTCAAATCTCAAAAAACAAGTAAAAATAATAAATGCTCCTTTTATTTTTTCCCTATTTCAGAATTTTGTCCCTTGGTTTTTAATGTTCCTGATATAAATGTTGCCTCTTTGACATCAATACCGCCTCGAAAAGCAATATGTTTGTCAAGACTGACACCAGACCACTCATGCAATATTAGTGTTAAGGGTTCGAACGCAACACCTCAGTATCACGAAGACGTGCCAAAATGTTAAAGTCAAAATGTTGTTATTTTGAATTTATTTATAAAAGATCAAGAGCCTAATTGGTTGATATAATTCGACAAGACGATGCGTCAAGTCGTACCAACTTATTATATTTGGTTCTTCCAGCACTTGTAACTGGAAGAAACCGCTAAACAAAAAATAATGATCAATGTAATCTCAGATAGTACAAAGACTGTTTTCTTCTAAATGTATTTATTGGCATGTCCGATGTGGACACTAACAAACAAAGAAAGATAGACTGTCTGCGCAGTCAGTGTGCTTAATAGATAAATAGGGGGTGCTACTTAGTTGACATGACTCAACCAGACGGTGCATCTGGATGTACCAACCCTTTGGGTGTTTCTCCAGCACTTGTAACTGGAGAAACTCTGAGGTAACGAAGAAATGATCAATTTGTTGCAAAAAGACAATTTTATTAATAGAAAAGTGACTTATAACTTACAATTCTTATAAAGTAATTAAGAATTATGTTGCCATAAAATGAAATTATAAAAATGATGCACTTGTATTTTGCGTTTATTTATTTCCAGCAATATGAACCGCTTGAAGTGTGCCACAAAAACGCAATATAAGCAAATTGATGTAAACGATCGACGACACACTTCAAGGTCTGGATTACGTAACAAATGATATTGTTGTCTGTGGTCAGTTGTATGAAACACAGAAACGCGATTATGCAAATGCAAGTGCATAAACAATCGAACTGTCATGTTGATATGTGAATGTGTAAATGAAAGATACAAAATTGAATGTGCGTAAAAATATTTAACTTAAGAACAGAAATTGAATAGAAGTATATACTTACAACTAAACAATTAGAAAAAGTTATCTCGCTACAAATGCGTCATGTGTTAACCTAAGTCGCATTAACATTATCCCCATCTCAAACTAGAGCTATATCTTTCTTTAAGACTTTGGTTCAGGGGAAAACAATAACATTCTGCTAACTAGTTCAATGTCGCCACTAGAATCCTCAACAAAGCAAGTTACTCCGCGAAATAGCCCTTGAAATACTAATTCTGCATTTCCTCCACCCGCAATATATTTAATGTTTCCTCATGCCAAGTAACTACCCTTTACCAAAATGTTAGGGGGCTAAACTCTTAAATTCGATCTACTTACCTAAATTCAATGAGCATAGAGCTCGTCGATCCTTTGTCCCCTTGCTTTCCATGTTCTCAGAAAAGATCGATTAAGTCGTACTTCTATATACATCTTACTAGTTTAAATTGTCATATGAATTGATTTTCCGCCCTACTCATTTCAATTTTCAGCTCCTCCTATCGCCACCTGAGTGAAACTTATTAATAAACCTCTATGTATAAATTGTTCCTATATTCCTCCAAACGAGGATATCTCTGCTTATAAGAAACATGCTGCCCTTATTTCCGACATGGCTGAAACATCAATATCTACTGATATGGGAGACTTTAATTTACCAAGATTCACTTGGTACATTGATAACCGGCCTATATAACCCACTTCGTTACAATCGCTGTTCACCTTTTAATTTATTTGAGGATCCGTATGATGCAGCAATATGTTTATATTTACGTTACAAGCAGGATGGTCCGTTG